>NC_061111.1:161718364-161906404 GCF_002878395.1 Capsicum annuum | reverse complement strand
CATGCAATTGCAAAGACTCGATTGGATTTGTAGTTGACCCTGCGAGCTCATTCATTTATTCCTAGTTACACCTAAATAAACTTAGGTACTATTACTATCCTAACATTGAGTTGATGAAAACTCATTTCAACTCAGAGTGATCGATCGACGACTCAAATTAGGATGAACGCAATACCAACACCATATAATTAGAAAAGATCGATTGAATTTATAGTTGACCCTGCGAGATCATTCATTCATCCTTAGTTCCACCTAAATCAATTGCAATAAAATCTGTTGCAAAAAATGACTAAGTTGTTGAAAATTTTTAAACAGGTACATATGTGTTGCAACAGGTGACATATCTGATTTAATTATCAAATAGATATTTGCATCTATTGTGACAGATGACTAAGTTGTTGAAAATTTTCAAAGAGATATTTATATCTGTTGTAACAGATGACATATCTGATTTTATTAATTATCAAATAAACATTTTCATCTGTTGTCACAGATGACTGAGCTGTTGGGATTTTTAAACAAATATTTATATCTATTGTAACAAATGACTGAGCTGTTTGAATTTCTAAACATATATTTATATATGTTGCAACAGATGACATATCTGTTTGAAAATCTTTTTTTGTCTTTCCATTTTAAAGCAAGAAGCTTCTGCTTCGAGTATATAATATCAAGTAGCAGTACCTACTACTAAAGGCGGTAAAAAATGTTTCTTGGATAACTCAAAAATGAGTTCATTGAGCAGTCTTGTCTTGTCTTTTCAATGTCAGTAGTCTTAGTCTTCATCGTGCCCCTCAAATTATTAATGAAATTAGTGAATATTGAAAACCACCATGTCTACATTCACAATAGATCTATAGAAATTATCTCATCTCTTCCTTCAACTGCAGTTTATTTTATTCAACTCTTATTTTTTTTTCTCTCTCCTCTTTAGGGTCACAATCTTTTCTCTCTTTTTTATTCTCTTCTCATAAAGATCTTTTTGGATCTAAATCCATCCATATCTTTCCTCAACTTAAATTTCTATTTTAATCCCTTTTTTGATATTAAGGTATGGTCTCTTTCATTCTTATCTTCTTCTTTGCAAGTTATTTATATCTATTTTTTATTTAATTACTATTTACCTATATCATATTTATTAAATTTTTTTAAGGAACTTATAAGTGTTGAATAAATAATCCGAGAATTTTTATTACAATATGAGAAAAAAGTCATATGTTGGGAGAAGTTTAAAAACCTTGTTGGAAGTATCATTTTTTTAGTATGTATTTTATTTGTTTCATTATTGTTGGTGCAGTTATTGATGTTGTTGGTCGGATTGGCGTTGTTGGAACTTGTGGTGTGTTGTTGTTGATGGTTCTGGAACAAAGGATGTTGCTTCTTTATTGTTGATGATGTTGTTGGAACAAATGTTGTTGTTTCTTTTTTATTGATGTTTATGCTGTTGTTGATGTTACAACAGATGAAGAAACTATTGGAACAAATAAAACCACCAGAAAGGCTGGTTAGATGTATTCCATCAGACTCCACATCTGTTGCAACAGACTCCACATCCATTGTAATAGATGGATAATGTTCTTTTTGTGACATTAATTTTTTTCCTCTTCTTTATAGATATAAGGAACTGACAGTTGATCAACTTTTGACAGACTGTTGCAAGAGGCTGCAGTAAAAATGAGATCGGAGGAATAATCTGCTTGCAGATGAAACCACTTCATATGTGTAAGGTATGTATTACTGATAATGTTATCGTGAAAACACACACAGAGTGCACTAATTTTGTGAATGATGTTTTTTCTGATTAGTCATAGATCGTTCAAACAAGATGTCTGTAATTTTATAATTAAGTTTGGTAGGTCCCAACTGATAAGGCTGAGGGACCATGAATATGGTTCTGATAGCCTGTTAAGATTTAATATCGGTTGTTGTTCATGTTTATTTGTCAAGCATTGTGAAGGGATCTAGTTTTTGTGTCATTGTAAAGAGATTCAATAGCGATTGGACTAACTTTTAGGGTGTATTGGACCCTTAGAGGGCCTTGAAAGCTTAACACTGCATCTAACAAGAACGAAAATCCAATATAGTTATTGCCTTGGCCAAAATTTATATGGCTGGGTTGCTCGCTCGGGGTGATGATGATATGCCAGAATGTGCGGTAGGAGAATGCTTTCAAAGGAAAATGAGTGGTTGATGAAAGACTATATCATCTGAGAGTTAATTAAAGAAGAGACATTGGGTAGATACAACTTCTAACGAATCTGGCCAGTGGAATTATCTTAGCAGATGCGAGATCTGAATCAAGTGTAAATATGAAAGTGTATCCGGTAATGTAATTTCATCTACTGTGTCTCTTAAAGAAAAATAATGCATCTGAATACTTTATTAGGAGCTGCGTGGTCGGGATTATCACCTAGATAGAAAATAGGAGAAGACCAACAACGAAGCCTCACGGGCATCGAGGATTGAAATAATGTAGAGCAAGTCTAGAAAACTTATGCCAACAGCAACTGCAGTTAAAATAAGGAATCTAAGCGAAGACAACAAATTTCTGAATTTTAAATTTCATCCCATGCTTTCTTGTTTGTATTTCTGATCAGTTCCAATGTCGTTGACCTGATCGGAACCACAAACGAGATTGAAAGACAAATAGAGTATCATTTCTTTCTTAGCAATATGATTATAATTGATTGTGTTTTTTTGCCTTGACATACTTTCAACATTCCTTGGATAAGATCAGATACTTGCTATATTATGTGAATCTCGATAATTTTCAAGCTTGCCTCTAGCTTGTTGATTTGGTATTCAAGCTGGTCGTTGCCGTCTTCAAAGTTGGTAAGGAGTTCCTCGTCTCTTGTGAGGTCGATTAGGAACACTACCTTCAAAGTTGTGGCATTCTAGAAGCCCTTCAGAACACATTCTTTAGAAGCCTTAAAGGATACATGGAGGGTCACTATGTTTATTTTAGGTCAAAATATGTTGATGCACGTTGAAGATGTGGTCCCAACAGTTGAACAACACACTTTTATCAAGCGTTGCTCCATGCATCTTGCTTAACCAATTTGATAAATTAGTAAGCATAGAGTTACGTAGCGTGTGATCTAAATCGGCTTTACCAATCCTATCAAACGTTACATAACTCTAACCTCATTACTCTATTAAAAAAATATGACCGAGTTAGTGCACAAATAGAATGAGCTCAATCTCTCATCCTTTTTGCTGATCGCTCTTCTCCAATATAGATGACAAGATATCTGCTATGCAAAAGTCTACACCGTCGCCAGACATGTTTGCCTGGGAGCAATTCTTCTGAAGATATCTGTTGATGTCTTCTGAAGAATTGCTCCCTGGCAAGCATGTCTGGAGATGGTTTAGACTTTTGCATAGAAGATATCTTGTCATCTATATTGGAGAAGAGTGATCAGCAGAAAGGCTGATAGATTAAGCTTTTTTGATTTGTGCACTAACTCAGGCATATTGTTTTGATAGGGTAATGAGCTTGGAGTTACTTAACATTTGATAGGCTTAGTAGAGATAGTTTAAATCACATGCTACATAACTCCATGCTTACTAATTTATCAAATTGGTTTAGCAAGATGCATGGAGCAACGCTCGATAAAAGTGTGTTGTTCAACTGTTGGGACCACATCTTCAACGTGCATCAACACATTTTGACCTAAAATAAACACAGCGACCCTCCATATATCTTTTAAGGCTTCTGAAGAAAGTATTCTGAAGGGCTTCTATAATGCCACAACTTTGAAGGTAGTGTTCCTGATCGAGCTCATAAGAGACGAGGAACTCCTTACCAACTTCGAAGACGACAATGACCAGCTTGAATATAGAATCAATAAGCCGAAGGTAAGCTTGAAAATTATCAGGATTCACATACTACAGTAAGCATCTGATCTTTTCCAAGGAATTTTGAAAGCATGCTAAGGCAAGAAAACACAATCAAGTAATCCATATTGCTAAGAAAGTAATTATACTCTATTTTCCTTTCAATCTCGTTTGTGGTTTCGATCAGGTCAATGACAGTGGACCTGTTCGGAAACACAAACAAGAAGGCATGGGGTGAAATTTAAAATTCATAAATTGCCGACTTCACTTAGTTTCCTTATTTTAACTGCAGTTGTTGTTGGCGTAAGTTTTCTAGACTTGCTAAACATTATTTCTACCCTCGATGCCCGTGAGGCTGCTTTGTTGGTCTTCTTCTATTTTCTACCTAGGTGATGATCCCGACCATGCAGCTCCCTAGCAAAGTGTCCATCTGCATTGTTTTTCTTTCAGATACACAACAGACAAAATTACATTATCGGATACACTTTTATATTTGCACTTGATTCAGATTTTGCATCTGTTAAGATAATTCCATCGGCCAGATTCATTAGAAGTTACTTTCTACCCTATGTCTCTTCTTCAATTAGCTCTCAGATGATATAGTCTTCCATTAACCACCTATTTTCCCTCGAAAGCATTCTCCTACCGCACTTTCTGGCATATAATCATCACCCCAAGCGAGCAACCCCACCATATAAATTTTGGCCAGGGCAATAACTATATTGGTTTTCCATTCTTGTTTGATGCAGTGCGAGGCTTCGAGGGCCCTCTAAGGGTCCAATGCACACTTAAGTCCACTCGCTATTGGTTCTCTGCAGTGACGACAAATATTGATCCCTTCTCAAAACTTGACACGCATAAACACGAGCACCAACCGTCAGTAATTCGTAATAGGGTATCTACACCATCTTCATGAGGTCCTCAACCTTATCAATTTAGAACCCATCAAACTTAGTGGTACAATACAAGATCTTGTTTGAGTGATCAATGCCTAATCGGTTAAAAACTGCATTTACAAAAATATTTTACTTTGTGTGTGTTGTCCCGGTAACCTTATCAGTAATACATACTTAACTCCCACACATGATAGTGGATCCATCTGCACACACCTTATTCTTACTAGCCAATCTATGGCTTAAATTGAATAAACAGATGACTAGCTTGTTACAACAGATGACACATCTGTTTATATTGTTAAACAACTGGAGACATCTGTTACGACAGTTGATCAACCTGTTGCAGAAATCAAACAGATATATACATGTGTTGCAAAAGATTGCCAGTATGTTGTAAGTTATCTAACAGAAAGAATATATTTTGCAACAGATTAATCATCTGTTAGATTTATTTTAAAGTAATTTTCTTTTCTTTCCAAGATACAATAATTTATAAATAGGTCTCTCCTATAAATATGGATGATCCAAATTCGTACAAGAATATTTATATCGAGTTCTTGCATGAACATCAAAGGCAGTTTGATGAACTCCAGAGAGATTTGGCTGACTTTGGAGCAAGGCTGCCGGATGAAAAATATCTGATTGACAATAATAATAATAGTAGTAATAATAATTAGGTAATGTTTTTTATTTTAGCGATTATTTTCCTCCTTTTGTATATCAAATCTACCCAAGGGATTTAAAAATCTATGAACATTCATTTCATTTTGTTGTCGACTTTGAATTTTTAATTCTTATTTAGTATTTAATAATAATCATTCTATTTATTCCTTGTTCTTAACATGTCGACGGTTGGTGGTAAGGATTGAGCAACAATTTGTGTCAATAGTTAGAGGTTAATCTGCTACGATAGATCGATCATATGTTGCACCTGACGGTTATTAATAAAAAGGGTTATTGTTATTGAGAGGGTGAAAAGAAAAAGACATGACTTTCCATTCTGATTATTCAATATGAAAAATGTTTCGTAAATAAATAATAAGGAAATAAATGATAAACACAATTTATAACCATAATTTTACTAACTGATCGTGACTTTTCACCATTTTTGTTTTTGAATTTATTTTTTAAATTATTTATTATATAATAAAATGATTATTATTTTATTAAAAAATTTGAAAAGGTATTTTTTTTATTTATAAAATAAAAAGTAAGCAAATTTAAATTAATGATATAATGATAGTTATTTTTTTTTTTTAAAAAGTAGATTATATGATGCGACAATTAAATTATCTGATGCAACAGGTTCACTATGGTTGCAACAGATGATATATCTGTTGTCACAGATGATTTATCTGATGCAACCTATATCGAGTCACAACTCAAAAAAAGCGATTCTTGGAAAGAACTAATTAATAATAATAATCTGAAAAGTTATGAATTATCACAATATTTCTTAATTTAATTAATTCATTACTTTTCACATTAATAAAAAATATAATTAATAAATGGAGGTGAACAACAGTTAGATTATATGTTGCAATAGATATGTTATCTGATGCAACATATTTTATATTTGTTGCAACAAATAATATATCTATTGTCACAGATGTGTTAAATGATGCAACATATATAGAATCTGTTGCAACAACTCAATAAAAATGGTTCTTCGAAAGAACTAATTAATAATAATAATCTGAAAAGTCATGACTTATATCACAATATTTATTTTCTTAATTTAATAAAAAATGTAATTAATGTATGAAGGTGAATAATCGCGCCTTTTTGACTCTCATTTAAATTCAATCCTCTATAAATAGGTCCCTCCTTACTCAATCATTCATTCAAATACAATCTATTTATTTATTGCATCTTGTCTTTCATATTACACTCTAGAAGATAAGATTATGGCTGACCCAGTGTGGGACGTTGCTTTTCTGCAAGACGCCATGAATGAACTTCAGAATCAAGTTCGTGATCTGCAATGGGAACTAGAAGGAGTTAGATCAAGAATGCTCCACGAGATACACAGGCTGAGTAGGGCCTTGCTACTTTCGATTGAAGATTGGACGGCTGGCAATGATGATGCTGATAATAATAATAATAATTAGACTATTATTTTTCTTTTAGTCTATTATATTTATTTTTATTTATTTTTGTTTAATAAATAAATTATGTTTGATCTTTGACATTTTAATTCATATTTAATTTTCATTTTATCTATTATCTTCTCAATAAACATGTTGACAATTCGACGTAAAAAGAAATAATTTAGAATCCAGTAGCAATAGCAAGATTTATCTATTAGGTTTGTGGCAGGGGTTGATGTGTTGTTCAAAATAGATTACTCATGTTGCAACAGATAAGAAGTTGATGCAACAGATAAATAGTCTATTTCAACAGATGACTAGTTTGTTGCTTTGCTTGACTCTGACGTTTTAATTCGTACTCCCTCAGTATCAAATTACCAGTCCCAAATTGAGATGCCACATTGATTAAGAAAAATAATTAATAACATGTCTAGCTTACCATAACCCATTGATCAGTTGGTGGGACATAAGACGTGTTTGAATTAACCATTGTTTGCTATTCAATCGAAATTTCATAAGAGAAGAAAGCTTTTAACGTCGGTTGGCGTATAGTCTCCCAATTAAATGATGTTTCCATTTTAATTTGAAGAAAAAGTTATTAATGCAAAGGGTAAAACATGGATTTTTTAAATCTTTTCTTGATTAATGAAAAAAACAAGTAAAATGAGAAATCGAATTAGGAAATTTGGGATGGGTAATTAGACGTAAGGAATAATTTTAAATCCAGTAGCAATAGCAAGTGTTGAAAACATATTGGTTATCTGTTGGGTTTGTGGTAGGGGTTGATTTGTGTTGTTTCAAACAAATTAATCATTCGTTGCAACAGATAATTAGTCTGGTGCAACAGATAAACATCCTGGTGCAACAGATAATACGTCTGATGCAACGGATAATACGATGATGCAATAGATAAACAGTCTGATGCAACAGATAAATCTTCTGATGCAATAGATCACTCATCTGGTGCACCAGATGATTGATCTGTTTAAATTGTGGGCACTTATGCTGGATTCATAATCGAAGTTCTATCCATTGTTAGAAAAACAGAAGTGTACCCAGATGACAAATACGAATAAAAATCATAATTTTACTTACCAAAGTCACCTATGAAGTAATGCCAAAGTGGAAAGTGATGTAGTAAACAAAATTTGACCTAAGAAATTGGTCAGATCGCAGCAGTAGAGCTGTACCAGCAGCAGCAACAACAACAACAACAACAAATGATCGACAAGAAGAAGATGAAGATGATAATGAAGTAGAAGATGATGATAATGAAGTAGAAGATGATGATAATGAAACAGAAGATGATGAATAAAGCAGCAGAAACAGAAATAATTAACAAAAAAATCGCTAAGAGAGAGAAAACAACAATGGAAGAGAAGAGAGAGAAAGACGCCTTTTTCCCCTCCGTTTCCCGTTATTTTAGGTATACATTGGGATCAAAGTATAAATTTAAAAACTTGTGGATTATTTTCAAACTTCCCCAACTTTCTTAATCCATAATAAAGTAATTGTCACCTCCAACTAATAATTAAGACTTGTGTCACCTACACCTCATTTTAAAACTCTTTTGTCACCTGTGGCCCAAACCCCCGAGTTTGTGTCTTGAATTAGTTATTCTTTTCATATAAGCTCTATTGATAGATATCGTGTCTTGGATACTAAGGAGTCGTTTGGTAGAATGTATAAGAAAACTATCAAATAGAGTGTATTAGTAATATTGAAATTAGTAATGCTAAAATCAGTATGGGCTTATTTTTTAATTAGTATTTGATTTTATGTATTAAAAATAATATGTATTATTATATTTCTTTTAAAATATTATTTATTTAGCAAAATACTCTTCACATCCTATAACTTTGTTCATTGCAAAGCTTTATTATTAAATATTAAATTTTTTTTTATATAAAATAATTATCATCATAATAAATTGATTCACTCATAAAATATCAAATTTCAATTAAAAATGATAGATCATCTACTTTTAAAATCAAAAAGATGGTAAACAATAGTAAAATCAAATAAACCATCTACTTTTACACATAAAACCTGCAAGCTATAGTTTTAATATGTATTCAATTTTAAATGTTAAACGGTCATGTATTTGCTTATTCAATTAGTAAATGTTAAACAACTACGTTTCAAATATTATATTGATTGATGTTGGATTTTATTTGACATTAAATAACTCTCTCTAAATAATAAAATTTATAAGTTAACTTAATTAAATAAATTTTCTAGTGCAAATATGAAACATAAAACTAAGAAAATAAACATAATTGT
Organism: Capsicum annuum; assembly: GCF_002878395.1. Taxonomy (NCBI): domain Eukaryota; kingdom Viridiplantae; phylum Streptophyta; class Magnoliopsida; order Solanales; family Solanaceae; genus Capsicum; species Capsicum annuum. The sequence goes on along the minus strand of NC_061111.1, from coordinate 161,897,298 downwards.
TAAAAGGATTTAAAAAATATTTTTGTCTTTACATATATGATTTCATGGTATTAAATCCTATTATTACTAATACCACCAAATGAAAGGAGTTATGCACCTTATAATACCAAATATGTTGTATAACTAATACATGCATTAATTATGTACAGGATCAAAATCCTAGGATCAAAATCCTACCAAACATAGTATTGAATAGTAACATACTGTTATAAAATAATATGTTTATGATGAATATCCATAAGTCTTAGGAATTAAATCACTCTCACCCATCTTCTTCATGATGTGTAGTTAATCCTCTATTACTCCACATACCATTATAGGTGTAATTCCCACACCCTTTAACCTCCCTCATAATGTTCTTGTTTAATGTTATGTTATGACAACCTTTATATGTATGTTATAACAACCTTTTATATGTCTCTATGAAGATTATAAATAGAGGCATATGATCTCATATTGTAAAGAAAAAAGGAAAAAGGATACTCTATAGCATTTTTTAAAACAAATAGCCCAATTTTAAAAACTTTTCAAAAAGTGGCCAGTCGGATATATTATTTCCACTTTATAGCCATTTCCTAATTTGGGTCATTTTGGCTTACGTAGTCCACATATAGTTCATATACAATACTGATACAGTCTATATACAATATGGCACAATATTCAAATTGGGCAATTCGTCCCTTTTAAAAATATTTCAATTTTTTGTTGTTATAAATTTTTTACAACAACAACAACAACAACAAACCCAGTGTATTCCCACCTAGTGGGGTCTGGGGGGGGCGGGTAAGATGTACGCAGTCCATACCTCTACCTCTGATGAAGTAGAAAGACTGTTTTCGATAGACCCCCGGCTCAAGGCACGAGATACCACACAAACACATAGTGCAACACAGAAGCAGATTACATAACATAAATACGGCACCCATAAGTAATATAAAGCAGAGGAAAGCAGGGGAAAGCACACAGATTCGTAATACAACATGGAACACGGAACACGGAATCATGACAAGAATAAAACCCCCACCAAGTAATTCCCTACACTAGCGACCCGAACTGGCCCTAATCCTCTGCCGTAATTCGCGTCCTCCAGACCTTCCTATCTAGGGTCATGTCCTCGGTGAGCTGTAACTGTTCCATGTCCCTCCTAACCACCTCACCCCAGTACTTCTTCGGCCTACCCCTACCCCGCCTAAAACCATCCAACGCTAGCCTCTACACCTACGGACCGGGGCGTCCATGGCCCTCCTCTTCACGTGTCCGAACCATCTCAATCGTGCTTCCCGCATCTTGCACTCCACTGAAGTCACACCAACCTTCTCCCGGATAGTCTCATTCCGAACTCTATCCCCTCTAGTCAGTCCACACATCCAACGCAACATCCGCATTTCTGCCACCTTCATTTTTTGGATGTGGGAGTTCTTAACTGGCCAACACTCCGCTCCATACAACAAGGCCGGATGGACTACCACCCTGTAGAATTTGCCTTTAAGCTTGGGTGGCACCTTCTTATCACACAGCACCCCCGACGTAAGTTTCCACTTCATCCATCCCGCCCCAATACGGTACGATACATCCTCATCAATCTCACTGTTACTCTGGATCATGGACCCAAGATACTTGAACTTGTCCCTCTTACATACCTCCTGAGCTTCCAGCTTCACTACTACCTCATTCTCCCGCCTCACATCATTAAACTTGCATTCCACATACTCTGTCTTGCTTTTGCTCACCCTGAACCCTTTAGACTCAAGAGTTCGCCTCCACACCTCTAATTTGTCATTCACACCCCCTCGAGTCTCATCTATCAGAACTACATCGTCTGCAAAAAGCATACACCACGGTACCTCCCCTTGAATACGTCGCGTCAACACATCCATCACCAACGCAAACAAAAAAGGACTAAGAGTAGATCCCTGATGCAATCCTATCAGGACAGTGAAATGCTCCGAGTCTCCTCCCGCCGTCCTCACCTGGGTTTTCGCTCCATCATACATATCCTTAATTACTCTGATATATGCCAGCGGTACCCCACTCACCTCCAAGCATCTCCAAAGCACCTCCCTGGGGACTTTGTCGTAAGCCTTCTCCAGGTCGATAAACACCATGTGCAGATCCTTCTTCCTCTCCCTATACTGCTCCACCAACCTCCGTACCAGGTGGATTGTCTCCGTCGTCGAGCGCCCGGGCATAAATCCGAACTGGTTCTCCGAAATAGACACTATCCGTCTCAGCCTCACCTCGACCACTCTCTCCCAGATCTTCATCGAGTGACTCAATAACTTAATCCCCCTATAGTTATCGCAACTCTGAATGTCCCCCTTATTCTTATAGAGAGGGATCATGGTACTCCATCTCTACGCCTCGGGCATCTTTGCCGTCCTGAAAATTTCATTAAACAATCCAGTCAACCACCTTACACCAGCCTCTCCAACGAACTTCCAAAACTCCACCGGTATCTCATCCGGCCGCGTCGCTCTACCCCTTCGCATCCTGCGGACAGCCTGTCTAACTTCTTCTACCTTAAAACGTCTACAATAGCTAAAATCCCGACACTCCTCTGAGTGCTCCAGTTCCCCTAACACAATAGCTCTATCCCCTTCGTCATTCAAGAGCCCATGAAAATACGATTGCCATCTCTTCTTGATGTGGCCGTCCTCCACCAACACTCTACCGTCCTCCCCCTTAATGCACCTCACCTGATCGAGGTCACGACCCTTCCTCTCCCTAGCCTTAGCGAGTCTAAACAACTTTTTCTCCCCTCCTTTCCCCTGTAACCCTGCATACAAGCTCTCAAAAGCGACCGTCTTAGCAGCCGTGACTGCTGACTTCGCCTCCTTCCTCGCTAGCTTGTACTCTTTCCTGTACACCCGCTTCTCCTTTTCGTCCTTACTTTCCACCAACTTAGCATACGCTCCTTTCTTGGTCCCCACTTTTTTCTCCACCTCTTCATTCCACCACCAATCCCACCGATGGTGCCCGGCCCGGCCCCTAGAAACACCCAACACCTCACTTGCATTCTCCCTGATGCACCTTGCCGCCCTGTCCCACATACTATCCACGTCCCCCCTACACTCCCACACCCCCATTCCCGCCAACCTCTCCTCTATCTCCCACGCATTCACTGGCGTCAGGCCGCCCCACTTAATTCTCGGTCTACCCTCCTTACTCCTCCTCTTTCTATTCTTCTTTATACCTAAATCCATAACCAAGAGCCTATGCTGGGTTATAAATTTTTTAACTGATCAAATATTCTGCTTTTTTTATTGTTTAGAAATAATAATTAAATTATATAAAAATGATATAATTGTTAAATAGAATATGTATCCATATAAGATATATGTATAGAAATTGTATAGTTCTATCAAATATATATATATATATATATAATATAGAAAGTGTATGAAAATTATATAATTGTTGTATAAAATGTGTAAAAAAAAAAAGTACAGTTATTGTATAAATTGTGTATCAAAACTGTATAATTTTCGTGTAGAATATTTATACGTATAAGATATGATAGAAACTGTATAAAAGTTGTGTAGAAACGGTATAGAACAAGCCAGTAAATTGAAATGGCTAGAAATTGGAATTTAAATTTCATGACTATTTTCATGGAAATAGTTTAATTTGAAGTGCCATTTCTGTCCTTTCTCCAAGAAAAAAATACTTGAAAGACTTATACACTTATACTTAAAAAAATGAAAAGCGTTTATCTCTTGTTTTGTCTTCTTATTTTCTTATCTACTTTTTCTTTCATATTGCTATTCTTTTAGATTAATTTTAACACGTCATCAACATGAAGTTCTTACAAATTTTAAGATTATATTTATCTTTCTCTCTGGATTAAGGTAAGTATACATTATGGTATAACGAAATGCTTAAATAACTACTCGTAAGAGGTATGTATTTGCAATTATACTTCAGTAATGTTTTAAGGTATTTCTCTTTCTTTAATTATGTAGTCTCTTGGCCTTTGCGAAAAAAAAAATTTCATCCAAATGTTATTTTTCATTGGCTAAAAACTACTAAATTTTTAATGTTGTGCCTGGCCAGTGAAGTAGGATTTCCTTTGCTTATTTTATTTTGCTCGAGCATGGACAAGTCTTTTGATTTTCATAGTATTTTTTTCTCATATTTTTATTTGTTAGTCTTTTTATTATATAGGAACTTGTCAAAAATGAGATAAAGATTCTTTGTCTAGTATAAATTTTTAGTAGTCAACGAGCATGTGGTTATCTGCTTTAAAGAGGTCATTTAAATATATGAAAAAGTTATTATTTGATGAGTGTTTGCATAACAAAAATAATATGAGTGTTTTGTATTCTGTTCCCCTACACCATTCATAAATGGTTCTTAAGTTAAATGTTTTACATTCATCATAGCTAATATTTTAATTTCTGAACTGTTATGGCCTACTGAGTTGCAGATTGGCCACATTAAACTTTAGTGGCATAATTAGATAAGTTAAGTTTCTTTACATTTCTTTTTAATTTGAATTCATTTTAAATTTAACAATTGAATATGTTTGTGTTTATACTCATCAAAGCTATAACCATTAAAGGTGGCATTATTATTAAAGGTTCAAGGGTGAGTCTTGTTCCACTTTGATCTATTATGCCATTGATTTAATATAAGATGGTGAATTTAAGTTTCATAGCATTAAAAGGATAAAATATCGATTTAAGTTCTAGTGCACAATAATGATTTTGGGTTTAAGTTCCATGAAATTATGACTCACATCTTTTTTGGTAAGACGTTTGGTTCATGTTGTAATGCATTTTGACGATATGATAATGGCTAAGGAAATTAATGAAAAGTCATAAAATTCGTCACATTGATATGCTCCATTCTCTGAAGTGAATGTGATAGCATTGAGTTTAAGTCTAAAAAGAAAACAAGTGGTTTAACATATGAGAGCATGGAGGAGAAAGAAAATATAATAGTCATCATTGTGATAATTGTAAATGAAAGACTATTACGAGTTCTCAAAATGGTCCTTCAAAAGATGAAAGTTATTTTATCATTAATTTGATAGGCAAGGTATTAGGCACTCGATTATAGTGTAATCAAATTTGATAAATTTTATAAAATCTCCATCAAAATAAAGAAATATAAAGTGGTGGTACACTCAATCTTTGTTGAGATGGGTCATATAAGTATGACAAATGAACAATGAATGACAAATGAGCTTATGATAAGATTATGAAAAACATATAACGAATTAGTCCAGTTTTTGAAAAGAATATGACTTGTGATAAATATTGTGGACGTCTGATCATTCTTGAAATTGAATGTGTCAAGATGTGATAAAACTCATGGACAAAGACATGTTTATATATGATTGGATAAACACCAAAACTCGCCTCTATGGGAGGTTTGGGAGAAATAATTTTTCTTAATTTGGTATAAGAAGATCATTAATACTATATATAGTATGTTTTATCATTATCTACCAAAGGGTAAAAGCAGGAAGGAATTATTGCCTATAAAAGTTTTGACCATGACCAAATTGAATTTTATGGTATTATCGAATGAATTTATCGCTAATCACATAAATATGGTATGCCCAAAAGAACTTTGTCAAATATTATAAAAATAAATTATTGAAGGTAAAAGTAAAGCAAGAAAGAAGTCTTGCATATAATGATTTTAACTACAATAACAATAATTTTCTCCCTAAAAGGAGATGGTCACCATACGAATGGTGTTTTAAAATATGAGGTAGTACACAAGTATTTAATAGCTTCGAAAAGCTAATGTGTCATTACATGGAAGAATGAAATTATTTATGACATTGAGATTATAGTAAGTCTGTAATGCCCTGGGAATACACCCTGGACACCACACGGTGCTTACGGTCCCATGAGACCACAAGTTAACCCATGAGCTGGTACCTGTGTGAGCACTGAATAAAACTGATAAACAACATATGCAGAATTTTAACTGAAATTCCATAAGGTTTTAATAACTGAAATCAATACTGAATCATGGTTTAAAAAATCTGAAAACATACTGATAAAACAACTGATAATCATAACTGAAAACTGACCAACTGTCTGTACTAGTCTGAAAACCTCTAAACTGTCTGATTGTGGAGTTGATGGGACAAGCCCTTAACTAACTTCGATTCACTAAATAACTGAACTACTGACATAACTGAATATAAGATAACTCGTCCTCGAAAGAAGAGGACTTACCACGACTGCTGATGCTGATGTATTAGAACGTCTAAGTACGATCGGAAATCTGAGCATCTGAACCTATGATATATGACATCATAGTGCAAGAAACAAGTATGCGATCGGTACTTTTAAATGTACTAGTATGCTAAATGAGGCTAGGCTGATATGAACAGGTTCATATTCATAAGTAATAACTGACTAAATGTATAACATGAGGTACCGAGTAAGAATGCATGAAAACTGTAAAGACTGATAATGCATGACCATACATAAAAGAAGTTTTAAAGTAGCCTGTAAAATAAGATACTGAAATCTGATAGCTATATAACTGGTAAACTGTATGTTATGGTCAAGCCAGACTGAACTGAACTCTGAAATGAGTACTGAAAATGAAACTGAAACTGTAGGAGCTTTCATCTAACTGACATGCCCCAATATATAGACTGATTAGGGTCCAACTTATAATCCCAGTTTTAAGGGTGTTAGTACTGTGCCACGGGTTACTAACCAAGGCTGGGTCAACCCTAATCTGGCAGGAAGACATATATATATGTATATATATATACGTCAACCTTAAACTGGTAGGAAGACATATCAACCTATACTAGCTACGTAGTTCTGTAACTTAGGGACTGCTACTAAGAGTCATACCCTAAGCTGGCAGGAATGCCCCCATCTCTAGGTTTGCTCAATTCTGAATCTTACTCCCAACTGAAATAACACTAATCACTAGACTGGACTGAGCTTGACTGAACTCGCATTGACCATGTTAACTGATTGAGTATTACTACTCATAATATAACTAGAACCTTTCTATAACTACTAAAAACTAAGTAAACAGCTAAATTTTGGGTATTATAATCTCCAGGACTCGATATCATTGACAATAGGACCATACTATAATTTTAATAGCATAGCAAATAATTACTATTCAACTTTCACTGATCTAGACATTTTATCAAACACTTGGATGGCATAATATTGTACATGGAAATTTACAACATGCTAGCATATCATGACTTCAACATTCAATTCACAATTTTGGGTTCAACATGATACTTACATTACATCAATCAACATACACATTAGTTTATTCCATATGAAATTCATATATTCTTAACTTGACACCCAAACAACAATACATACATGGACATAATACGATCTAAATCAAGAGAACTCATAACTTAAGCTTTGAAAAAGGTTCTTGGACTCCAAGGGTTGGAAGGGACCCAAGGATGAACACTTAACATACCTTAGTAGTTGAATTCATGTGGGTTGCTAGTGATTCATTGAAGCTTGAACTTGGACTTGAAGAAACTAGGGCTTTGTTCTTAAGAGAATATGTGAAAAGAAGAGTGAATTTTCTTTTTTAGATCCTTAATTTTGTGTTATGAGTGGGGTAACATAACACCCCGAGTCTGTACCCCGGATGCTACACGGTGCTTGTAATCCCGAAGGACCACAAGCTAACCCCTGACTGGTACCTGCTGTAATAATTGAATAATAATAATATTATAATATGCGGAAACTTGGCGAAAAACATGCCATAGGGTTCAATACTGTAAATAATACTGGATATGGTATCACAATACCAAAAAAAACTGAACATCAATACTGAAAACTGATCAACTGTATGAAAATACTCTAGTCTGAAAAGACTAGAAACTGTCTGAACTGTGGAGTTGATGGGATAAGTCCCCAGCTAACTCCGACTACTGAAAATGAACTGAAATGCTGAAATAAATAATCATGTCGTCAAACTGTGAGGACTCTCCACTAACTCTGTATGCTGAGAATCGGAACTGATAAGGGTACTCGGGAGCCCGTGTGTTTGAACCTATGATTTAAGACATCATAGCGCAAAAGAAAGGTATGCGTCAGTACTTTGAATGTACTAGTATGCTCAGTGAGGTAGGATGAAATGCATGGGTTCATATGCATGAACAATACTAACTAAATATCATGAGTATGACTGAATGAGAGTACAGGCATAAATATGGAAACTGTATTGAGATCGTAATAACACTGAATACTGAATCTGAACACTGATTAACTGATATCTGAGTGTACTGATACTGAATTACTAGTAATTGAATGACTGTGTATGATAGTCCTAAATTTGTGGAACTGAACTGAGTTCCATACTGAGACTGAATCTAAAACTGAGACTGTGGGAAGTAATCATCTAACCGATGTGCCCCTTCTCTAACTGAATTGGGGGCCAACCTGTAACCCCAGTTAGAAGGGTGCCAATACCGTGCCACGGTAAGGACACGTGTTGAGTCACCCTCATCTGGCAGGTACTTTGAACGAGAATAGTGGTACCCTCAACTAGCAAGTATACCACCTTATCAACCCTCAACTGGCAGGTTAATGTCTCAACCTACGCTAGCTACGTAGTTCTGGAATGCAAGGACTACTTCTAAGGCAACTGAATATACACTGGACTGAATTCTACTGATCGAGACATGACTGATTCTACTCTGTGACTGACCATGACTCTAGACAAACAACTAAATTATCGGGTATTAAATACCTCTAGGACTCGATAGCATAACCTTAAAAGACATGGAATAATCTTGATACATGGTAACTAACTACTTCGTTATAATTCATTCATTTGGGAATTCAAGCAAACACTTGCATACATGCTAACGTGATATCATTTTGTTTTACTATTCAACTCACATGGATAATTTATCAAACACTTGTGGGGCATAATATATGCACATAATACTAAAACAACACGTAGGTATCATGATTCAATTCCAATTACACAATTCCAAGAGTTTCAACATGAATTCACATGATAAAGCACACATATCAATTAACTCTACATGAATCTTGTAATAAATCATGAATATACTTTGATTTAAATCATGGAAATCATGAAATCACTCTACATGAGCTTTAAAAGAGTTTCTTGAACTCCAAGGGTGGATGGAACCCTTGGATGAACACTTCACATACCTTAGTTGGTGAATTCTGAAAAATTAATGGTGGAATCTTGAGCCTTGAATTTGAATTTAATTCACCTAAGGTTTTTGTTCTTGAGCAACTTGTGAAAGAATGAGTATAACTTGCGAAAAGAGGGATAAATTTTATGTTATGAGGGCTGAAGGGAGTGGGTAAAAGACTTAATTAACCCTGAGGACGCAACTTTTTAATGACTGTAAACTGAACCATCAACGCGCAGGCCGACGCACTGCATTGTTGGCATCAACACGATAGCCAACGTGCCGTATCGAGTCCACGTCGGTTCACTGGAATTGGACGCTGGGAGCTGGAAAAAAATTTATCAATGCGATAGTTGATGCAAAACATCAAGATCACGTTGATTCACTAGTTTAGGATCCCAAAGGTGCTTTAAACGAAGTTTGAAAAATCCAAAACTTGTTCGGGAACACCTACTGACATTTCTAATCATGAATTAACTCAAACATCAATATTTAATGGACGTAAAGATCGCAAATAAGATTGTCAACTTTCAAAGGCTAAAATAACACTAAGTCTGAATACTTAGCTATAATTTTCTAAGTCTGGGACCCCTTAACAAGCTTAAAGGACTGAATTAAGCTAAGAATTTTGTGGGGTCTTATAGGTAAAGTAGGGGAAAATGACTCATTTACCCTCACAAACCCATAACTTAGTAGATAATACACACCCAGTGACTTTACACCCAACGCGCCATGTTGTTTGACCTAACGCGATGGGCATCACACCTTGTTGCTGATGCCAACACGGTACCCGATGCGACGCGACCATGTCACATTGGTCCACTATTTTGGCCATCCAAACACCGTTTGAAAATTTTAAAAATCACCCAAAATGAACTATAGACAACCCTGATCATGAATTAACTTAGAAACCAACTTTTCAGGGTCAGAAGGATCGAAAATAAAATCATCAAAGTTTATAGGACAAAATGAAACTAAGTTTTCAACACTTAGCTAAATTTTTGAGATCTTAGGCCTCTCTTGCACACTTTATGAGATGAATTGGACTAAGAAGCATACGGGGTATTACAATCTCCCCCTTGGAAATATTCATCCTCGAATGAGTCTGGTTAAGCTGAGAATACTTAAAAACTGAGATTATATAATGACATGCATAACTGAAACATGACTGAATCTTAAAACATGACACATGGATGAATTAATTTGTGAATGCATGAATGACATGAGAATGTTATGCAATTGGAACTGAGTATAAAGCAGAATAAATCTAAGAAAGACTATTACCTTATGTTGAGTCTTAGTTTGCGGAGAAAAGATGAGGGTACTTAGTTCGTTTGTCTGCTTCTGCTTCCCAAGTGGCTCTCTCAATAGACTAGTTTCACCAAAGAACTTTGACCAAGGTAACTTCTTTGTTCCATAATTTATGAATATGAAGGTTAAGAATTTTGAATGGATCTTCTTTGTAAGAGACACTATTACGAACATATACACTTTCTAAGAGAACTACAATTACTGGATCACCGATATACTTCTTTAGCAAAGAGATATAAAATACTGGGTGCGCATATGTTAAGTCTGCAGGCAACTCAAGTTCATAGACTACCTTTTTGAAATGGCTCAGAATTCTGTAAGGGCCAACATACCGGGGACTAAGCTTCCCCTTCTTACCAAACCTCTTTACCTCCTTCATGGGAGAGATTTTCAAATAAAATAAGTCACTAATCTTAAACTCAAGGTCTTTTCTCCTCACGTCAGCATAGGATTTCTGTCAGCTTTGGGCTGTCTTAAGCCTCTCCCTAATTAATGGGACTTTCTCTAAAGCATCAAACACCAAATTAGGCCCTATCAATGCAACCTCACCAACCTCAAACAAACTAATTGGAGACCTACATCTCCTCCTATAAAGAGCCTCAAATGGATCCGTAACACCCCATACTTTTTTTTATCTTAAATTCACTCTTAGAATGTCAAGAACTAGCTTAAGAAATAAACTATATTTTATTCCAATGTAATTTTCAAGATTTTGACTTTCATTGTGTGGGAAATTGAATAAGATTTCCATTGATATAAAATTCGCCCAAATCCGACACCCGGGCGAAGAGTTATGGCCATTTTAGTAAGAAAGTGTATCACCTGAGCCATCAACATGTGTTGGAGCCAGAAAAAATGACAATCATCAAAATTTAGTGAGCCTTCATGATTATGGTGCATCGCTCTAAGGCTCAAAATGGCAATGGTTCTTTTCTAGTGTTCCAATGCAATTCCACCGCGTTATGATGCCCTTTCAGTTCCCATCCAAGGTGGAAACATGATACCGCCGCATCGCATCACCAGCCAGTTTCCCAGTCATTCACTTTTTAGTGAGATGGCATGATTTCACCGCGTCGTATCAACATGTAAAATCAAAATTTTGTTTAGGTTCTGTTATTTAATTTCAAAAACTATTTGGTAATTTTCCAAAGCCCTCAATCATCCTAAATATGGGATTTATACCCTTAATAGCCAAAATTTCTTATTATGTTCAGTATTCTTCAAGAACAAAAGCATTCTCTCTCAAATTAGCAAACCCTAGTCTCAAGAAATCAAGGTCAATTTTAAGATTCCCTCTAAGAACTTCAATATCTCATCGAATTAAAGTGTGTTAGGTATTTTTTCATGGGTGTCTTCCACCCATGAAGCCCAAGAATCTCTTTTCAATGTACAAGATTGTGTATTTATGATTTTTCATGATTTACCTGAATTGAAGTTCATGTTTATGTTGTTGTTGGGTGTTGATTCTTGTTTTAGATTACAAGTTCCAAGTTTTTATCCTAGTATTTGATGATTTGCATGATGTTCATGATAAATCCTTCAAGTTGCTAGTTCATTGATGTAGGCATGATACCTAGATATAGTAAATTGTTGTATAACCAAAGCATGTTCCCCATATGTTTGATAAAATGCCTATGTGAATGAAGTAGTGCTATTATAACATGTCAACATGAGATCTCCATTTATGTAAAAGTTAATGCATGCTAAGTGTTTGATGAAAGGCCTTAGTGAATGAATCATGACATACTAATATGCATTCCCGTTCATGTACAAGTTCATGAATTCAAGTGTTTGAAGAAATGCCTCATTGATTGTATTGTGAATTATAGACTATTGTCATGTTATTCAAAAATTATCATGCTTTATATTATCCATGCTATCGAGTCTTGGGGGTATTTAATACCCGATAATTTAGCTGTTTACCTAGAGCCAGTGTCAGTTACAAAATAGTCTCTTTCATGCCATGATCAGTAGAATTCCATCAGTTATAGAACTTAGAAAAACTCAGTAATCTCAATATCTGTCCAATCCAATTTTAGTAGTTAGTTCAGAAACTCAGTGGTATTCAGCCAGATAATAGAATTCAGTAGTGTTTCGTCATTCAATGAAACCCAATAAACTGAGTTAGATCGGCCAGGTAACATGATCAGTAACAAATTCAACCTAGTTTAGTACAGTTTAAGAATTAGTTCAGTGTCTATTCAGTTGGGAGTAGGATTCAGCACCGAGCGAGAGCAGGGATGACGGCTTCCCCATTAGTTGGCTTTCTATAGGCTGAAGGATGTGGCGTATGATTGGGTAGTTATATGGAAGAATGCCAGAGGTGAGAATACAACTCTTATGAGTTGGCAGGTGTTTCAGGACACATTTCTTGATAGGTTTCTTCATGTGAAATGAGAGAAGCTAAGGTAGAGGAGTTTGTGAACTTGAGGTAGGGCTCGATGACAGTGAAGGAGTACTACCTTAAGTTCAACCAGTTGTCTAAGTATGCCCCTGATATGATGGCTGGCCCTAAGTTTGTCACTGGAGTATCTGGTTTGGTAGTCAAAGAGTGTAGGACTTCCATGCTTATTGGGGACATAGATCTTGCTAGGTTGATGATTTAGGCCCTACAGATTGAGGCAAAAAATTTAAAGGGAAGAGAGAATGGAAATAACAAGGCTAGAACCGAGCAGTTTGAGTATCGTCAGATAAAGTTTGGAGAGAGAAACCATTCATAGTTTTAGAATCACTCATCTATGCCAGCACCATCTTTAGCTAGTGCTCCCACCCCTAAAGCTAGACAAGAGCAATGGGGAAAGACTTCTATGTCTAAATCCCAGAATAATGTAAGTGATAAACCCAGTTATTATCCATGTGCTAAGTGTGGTAAGAATTATCTTAGTGAGTGTTTGTTTGGACAAAAAAGTTGTTACATGAAATCAAAGAGTGTCCTCATGCTAGGCAGGGAAACAAGGATGTTCGTCCCCAGACTCAGATGACTAGTGCACCAGCTCCTCTAGGTCGCCCAGTCCCTCTTCAGGGCGCATCATCCAGTACCGATGGCGGTCAGCCCTAGAATTAGTTTTATACTTTACCGTCCCATCAGGAGCAGAAGAGTTCACCAAATATTATCACTGGTATGCTTTGTGTCTTTCATCTTGATGTCTATGTGTTGTTATACCCTGGGTCAAATTTCTCTTATGTGACCCCACTAGTTGCAGTAAATGTTGAATTAGGTCCTGAAAAGCTTCTTAAGCCCTTCTTGGTTTCTACCCCAGTGGGTGAGTAAGTTATTGCTAAATGAGTCTATAAAAATGTCCTATCACTGTTCTTTATAGGATCATGTTAGCATAATTAATAAAGTTAGATATAGTAGACTTTGACCTTATTCTGGGCATAGATTGACTCCATTTTTGTTATGTATCTATAGATTATCGCACTCGAGTGGTAAAGTTTCAGTTTATAGATGAGCCAGTCTTTGAGTGGGAAGGTAATTCAGTGTCTCCTAAGAGTCATTTCATATCCTATCTTACAGCTAGAAAGTTGATATCAAAGGGGTGTATCTATTATCTAGTTTGAGTCAAAGACACTAATCTTGAGGCTCCAACAGTTCAGTCAGTTCGTTTAGTCAATGAGTTTCCTGGAGTAATTCCCGAAGATTCGACAGGGGTACCTCCCGATAGGAAAATAGAATTTGGTATTAACCTCCCAGATACTCAACCCATCTCCATTCCTCCATATCAAATGGCTCCAACCGAGCTTAAAGATTTTAAAAAACAGCTTAAATACCTCTTAGATAAAGGTTTCATAAGGCCCAATATCTCTCCATGGGGTACTACCATCCTATTCGTGTAAAATAAATATGGTTCTTTGCGAAGGTGCATTGACTATCGTCAGCTAAATAAAGTCATAGTCAAAAATAGATATCCTCTTTATAGGATCGATGCCTTATTCGACCAACTCCAAGGTGCAAGTTACTTCTCAAAGATAGACCTTAGATCCGGCTATCATCAGCTTATAGTAAGGAAAGGTAATATTCCAAAGATAGCTTTCAGAACCCGTTATGGTTATTTTGAGTTTCTAGTAATGTGCATCGGTTGACAAATGCTCCAGAGGCCTTCATGGACTTGATGAACAGAGTGCTCAAACAGTATTTAGATATGTTTGTCATAGTCTTTATCGATGATATTCTTGTCTATTCCCATAGTGAGGATGATCATGCAGACCATCTTAGAATTGTGTTGAAAACTCTTAGAAATCACCAATTGTTCGCCAAATTCAGCAAATGCAAATTTTGGTTAAGATCAGTAGCTTTCCTCGGTCATATTATTTCTAGTAATAGCATTAGAGTTGATCCCCAAAAGACAAAAGCAGTAAAAACTGGCCGAGACCTATCTCTATCAAACGTTAGAAGTTTCTGGGTTTAGCTGTCTATTACAGATATTTTGTTGAAAGGTTTTCTTCTATTGAATCCCTATGTCTAGATTAACTAAAAAAAGTTAAGTTTAAGTGGTCAGATTCTTGTGAGAAGAGTTTTCAGGAGTTGAAGACTCAACTCAATTCAGCCCCAGTTTTAGCACTACCTGATGGTACAAATGGGTTCGTTGTCTATTGTAATGCTTCTCAAATCGGTCTGGGTTATATTTTGATGTAGAGAAGTAAGGTTATAGCCTATGACTCTAGACAACTTATACCTCATGAAAAGAACTACCCTACCCATAATCTTGAGTTAGCTGCTGCTGTATTTGCGTTGAAAATTTGAAGGCACTATCTTTATGGGGTGCATGTTGATGTGTTTACGGATCACAAAAGCTTGCAATATATATTTACTCAGAGGGGGTTAAATCTTCATCAGAGAAGGTGGTTAGAATTGTTGAAGGATTATGATATGAGTGTGTTGTATCATCCGGGCAAGACCAATATAGTGGCAGACGCCCTTAGTAGATTGTCTATTGGCAGTGTTGCTCATATAGAGAATGATAAGAAAGAATTAGTTTGGGAAGTTCAATAGTTAGCTAGATTGAGGGTGAGGTTGGTTGACTCAGTTGAAGAAAATGTTTGGGTTCATAGTAAATTAGAATCTTTTCTAGTTTCTGAAGTGAAAGAGAAGTAGGATAAGGTTTCCAATTTGGTCAAACTGAAGGGGTCAGTTAAAGACCAAAAGGTAGAAGTTTTCTCACAAAGGGGAGATGGTGTGTTGAGATACCAGAATAGACTATGTGCGCCATGTGTCGACGATTTGAGGTAGCAGATTATGGTAGAAATGCATGGTACACATTACTCCATTCATCCAGGAACTACCAATATGTACCACAATTTGCGAAAAGTCTATAGGTAGAATGGTACGAAGTGAGATATCGCAGAATTTGTAGCCAAGTTGCACCTTGTCAATAGGTTAAGGTATAGCACCAAAGACCTGGTGGCACATTGCAGGAGTTTGGTATTCCCAATTGGAAGTTGAAAGAGGTGAACATGGAGTTTGTGATAGGATTACCTCATTCGCTTCAACAACATGATTCGATACGGGTTATTGTAGACAGATTGACCAAATCAACCTATTTTTTACTAGTTCACATGTCTTACAGAGATAAAGATTATTCTAAGATGTATATTAGAGAGTTAGTTAGATTGCATAGAGTTTCCTTGTCCATCATCTCAGATAGGGGTACTCAGTTTACCTCTAAGTTTTAAAATGTCTTTCAGAAGGGTCTTGGTGCCCAAGTTTATCTCAGTTCAGCTTTTCACCCGCAGATAGATGTATAGGAAGAGTGGACCATTCAGACCTTAGAGGATATGTTGAGTGCATGTGTTCTTGATTTCAAAGGCAATTGGGATGACCACTTGCCGCTGATCGAGTTTGGCTACAATAACAGATACCATTCTAGTATTCATATGGCCTCATTTCAGGCTCTATATGGGCGAAGATGTAGATCACTAGTCAGTTGGTTCGAAGCGGGTGAGGCCGCGTTGATTGGGCCAGATATGGTGTTTCAAGCCATAGAGAAAGTTCAGTTGATTCGAGAGAGATTGAATGCATCTCAGAGTTGTAAAAAATCTTATGCAGACGTAAGAAGGAGAGATCTTGAGTTTGAAGTAGATAATCTTATGTATTTGAAGGTTTTACCCATGAAAGCAGTGAAGAGATTTGGCAAAAAAGAAAAGTTTAGTCCCCGATATATGGGTCCCTACAGGATATTAAGTCGTTTGGGGAAGGTAGCGTATAAGATTGAGCTACCTGCAGACTTGTCATCAGTTCATCCAGTATTCCATGTATCCTTATTAAAGAAGTGCATGGCCGATTCGGCTATCTAGTCCCTCTAGAAAACAAGATATTTAGAATATCCTTTCATACGAAGAGCTTACGATAGAGATTCTTGATCATCAGATCTGTAGACTAAGGAACAAAGAAGATTCCTTGGTCAGAGTTCTATGGAAAAATCAGTCTATTGAGGGTGATAGTTGGGAAACAGAAGTAGAAATGCATACCAAGTATCTTCACCTCTTCTCCACAAACTCAGATTCATCCTAAGGTAACTGTCTTTCTTAATTCAGTTCTTTTCCAATTTCAGTTTCAGCTATGTGATTATGTTCAAGTCAAGTTATGCATTCGCAGATTAGTTCAGTCGCTCAGTATGCTTTAGATTCAGTTATACAGTTTTGTTTTAGTTATGTATGCCAGTATGTAGCCTCAGTTCCTTAGTATCCTCAGTTTAACTAGTCTCATTCGAGGACGAATGTTCCCAAGGGGGAAATATTAAAATACCCCGTACTTTTCCTAGAATGTCAAGGTCAACTTTAAAAATATATAACTCTTGATACATGTAAAATTTTCCAGCTATAGACCCACCAAATTGTAGATATTTGAATCAGCTTTCCAATGATATCAATTTCGCCTTAATCCGATACTCGATTGAGAAGTTATGGTGATTTTAGTGAAAAATAGTAGAGCACCTCATCGCAGTGAGGTGCAGAATCGCAATTGTCCGATTTCTCGTAAAGCACCACGATTAGCCCACGTTATGGTGAAACCCAAATTCCCGTTCATCAGTTTTCCAGTAGGTCAATGTGATTGGCCGGTATCGCGCTAAAAATCTCAATGGGATAGACACCGCATCGCGGTGGGGTGCAAAATGGCACTCATCCTTTTCCAGTGATGCAACGCGATTACGCCGCGTCGCGCCAGAGTGCAAAATTGCACTTGTCCCTTTTCCAATAAGCCACCATGATAAGCATCACGTCGCACCGAGTCCCAAAATTAAGATTCCAGTTCCGAACTTAAAATTTCTAAGGGAAATTTAGTCAATTTCCAAAGCTCCAAATCATGTAAAACACAAGATTAAACCTATTCTAAGCAATATACACCCACTTTCATCAAAATTACTCTCCAAGAAAACCCTAAAACTCAAATCTTAAACCTCAAGAAATCTAAATTCCACCATTCTTTTTCCAAGATAACCTAAAATTCAAGAACTTTAAGAAACAATCTTCAAGAGCACCAATAGGAACTCAAAGTTCAAGCTTCTTCAATTATTCATCAATTAAGGTATGTGGGGTTTTCAACAAGGATAATTCTTCCATCCTTGTATCCAAAATTAGTTTTTGAAGATAATTTCACATGTATTTACATGAGTTTCAAATTAGGGTTCATACCCAAATATTGCTACTTGAAGATTATGAGATTATAAGTGATTTAAATGTTGAATTGCATGTCTACTTTCATATTTTTATGCTTATGACACTAATTTCCAGTTTTAGAATTGAATTATCAATACTTTCATTATTTAGCATGAACTTTATAATGATTTGGCATTAATTTGATGCATGGTTACTAAGCCATAGTTGAATATTGATATTTCAAGAAGATTATGCTTTAAGCATCCCATGATTAGTTATATTCAGATTTTGAACAAAGATTTGATCTTTTGATCTCAGCGTAGATATGGAATCTACTTTACAGTTTTAACTACAATTTACAGTAAACATATTCACAAGAGGTTTTCATTATAAACCCTTATACAAGTTTTAAAGTTGGATTTCCTACAGAATGAGCATACAAATTAAAGAGAGTAGTATTTAGCACCGAGTTGAGTATGTTCACACACCCCAGAACTACGAGCCAATGTAGGTTCAGATTATTAAATTATTCCCATTTCTATATGGATGATAGTTACAGATGTGATCACTTAGATTAGGTTATACTTTTTGGAAAAATTATCCCTAACATGAGGTTTTCCCCTAAGAGAACTAGATGTTGACTCCATGTTATCTCACATAGTTTATGTCGGTTAGAAAAACTTCCCTATATCCTATAGAAAAGAGTATAGAATAATAGAAAAGCTTTTAGAAACTAAGTGTAAAGGCTCACAGATTTATTCAGACATCGCTTTATATAAGACATTAGCTACTAGATTTCAACTTTCAGTTTACAGATATAACAGTGAGTCCTTTCTACACTTAGACCGCATGATTTAAAGATAAAATACCAGCACAACATTTAGAACTAAGTGTTGTGACTCACACAATTTATTCAGTATGTTTTATCACTAATGATTCATGATTGTTAGATTTCAGTTATTCCAGTTAATGTGAGTCATTTATACTTAGCATGCATTACTTTACAAGTTTATACAAACATTGAGATATTTTTTACTTATGCATTCATCCCCATATACTCAGTACATTTCAAAAGTACTGATCCATATATACGTCTACGTGCTACAATGTCTCATATTGTAGGTTCAGGTACTTAGTCTTAGCAGTGTTTGTGATTTCGAGCATCTCTATCTATATCCCGATAGTTGGTGAGTCCTCATAGTTTGGGGACCTAGTTACTCAATTTTTCAGCTTATTAGAGTAGTTGATTTAGTATTTTTAGCCAGTTCGAGTCAGCTGGGGACTATTCCTAGTGGCTCTCTAGTTATTAGTAGTAGAGGCTTGTCAAACTATTAGACATAGTTTAAATTTCCAGTATTACTTTTCTAGACTTTGAGTCTAATATTTCTTGATATAATGTTAAGATGATTTCAGCTTAGATCAGACAGACTTCCATATTGATATTATGTTCACATTTCCCTATTATGAGTATCCAAATCTAGTAGAAGGCTTACAGGGTTAGCTTGAGGCTACTCGTAGTTTTTAGCACCGTGTGACATTTGGGGACTCATTTTCTGGATGTTACACATGCAAAACCAAACATAAAATATACTAAGCTTATTTGATTAACTAAATGACTGATAGCTAAATACTGGTCATATAAGACTGAAATGTGCTTAGTCTGAATAACTAGACTAAAACTGTGGAGTACTATGCTGATGAGGTAAGGACCATCTGAATAATATGAGATAACCGAGAATGAATGCATGAACACTGTAATATCTAAGAATGAAAGACTAAGTGTATATTTTTTATGTTACTAAGATAAATCTAAAATTTGAAAAACTGAAAGTTGTAAAATTGAGTATCTGAAAGTTTGTACACTTAGTCAAGCAAACTTGAACTGACAACACACTGAATACTGACTGAGACTGTGGGATCTAGCTATAATAGACATTCCCCAATATACTATCAGGTTGTCAGTACCATGCCACGGGTACTAACACTAGTTGTGTGGATCTACTAATCTGATGTCTCGAAGGACGAGGGTGTCATGCCTAACTGATGGGGGACCCTTCAAAATCTATGGTGGAGCCATAGGTTTGAAACCTAGGGACTGCTACTACTGCATCATACCTAACTAACGGGGAAGACACCATCCCTACGCTCACTTGATGATAAGTGTTACTCCCAACTGAAAGACTCTGAATACTGGACTGACTATGTTTAACTATTTATGGTAACTGACTGAACTGATAGTGCTCGTAACTATTTTGAAATTATTCTATAGATACTGAAAAATAGGTAAACAGCTAAATGTCGAGTATTCAAACCCCCAGGACTTGATAGCAATAACAACAGGGACATACTAAAGCTTCAAAACCATAATGAGAAAGCATTATTCAAAAAAACCCATCACTTGGGCATTTCATCAAACACATGGAGCTTAATACTTTAACATATGTCAATTCATCAAACACATGGGGATCATGAACTTGAACTTAGGAACATTTTAAACATGGGAGCATAGCATGATTACATGACTAAGATCATGAATTAGGGGATTTACATGATCGCTAAGAATAGGACATGGGAGTTTCATCAAAACATGTAAAGACCCTAAACTTGTGCATGGAAATGAGCAACCATGATAAAATATCATGGCTACATGAATCAATTAACAACTTAGGGATTTTATATGAAGATTATAACATTCAAACTATGTATTGACTCATTCCACTTGAAAACACATATACTCTTAACTTGAAATCAAACACATGAGGTTCATGAGTTAAAACATGGGAGTAGTTAAACCATGAAAATCAAATAAATCTCAATATTAAAAACATGGGTCAAGGATTTAATCATGTGAAAATCACCCTTCGAGCATATCAAGGCAATTACAATAAAAACCATTTGTAAACATGATAGATAATCAAAATTCATGGAGGTTTCATGGATATAATTCATATTATTATGTAAAGATCATAACTTTGAAGTTAAAGAATGGGTTTTTAGGCTCCATGGGTGAAAAGGGACCCATGGATGAACTCCCACATACCTTAATAGATTA
This sequence comes from Capsicum annuum, assembly GCF_002878395.1. Taxonomy (NCBI): domain Eukaryota; kingdom Viridiplantae; phylum Streptophyta; class Magnoliopsida; order Solanales; family Solanaceae; genus Capsicum; species Capsicum annuum. Next base: position 161,876,200 of record NC_061111.1, on the reverse strand, counting down.
ATTGGATGTAGAAGCTTGAACTTTAAATTCCTAATAATGTTCTTGAAACTTCTTCTTGAAGTTCTTAAATTAGGAAGCTTGTGTTCTTGCTTTTCTTGAAGAAAATTTAATGAAGTTCTTGGTGTTCTTGAGAGGGCTAGGGTTTTCTTGGAGAGAAAAAGATTAATAATAATATATCTAATGCTTTTGGGGGCTAAAATCAATAGTTATGGATGGATTTGGGTAAGGGGAGGTGACCAAAGATCCCCTAAAAGCTTTAGGAACTGAAACAGCGGGTGAAATAGCTCTGTATCGCATCGGACATTACGTTGGGGACATCAATGCATTGTGTCGCTCATTGCATCGAGAAGATAGGCACGCTGCACCCCAATCACTTTAGCTTACTGCCTCATACGGAAAATGCCATAACTTTTCACTCGGGTATCGGATTAAGGAAAAATTGGTATCGTCAGAAAGATAATTCAATTATCTATAATTTGGTGGATCTTGAGCTGAAAAATTATATGTATATAAGAAGTTATAAAAGTTCAATGTATACCCTTGTAGAATCGAATACCAAACTTTGGATGAATCAAAGGCTCTAAGCTTAACTTTGTTCTAAGTGATTCTTATGAACATTTTTCTCCTCGAAAGCACATAAAACACGAGGATAAAGATCATGAAACTTATATTCACATGGGAATAATTTTTATTATGGCTTATACATATTGGAACGATGGTTCAAACACTAGCCCGAGAATACGGGGTCTTATAGAAAGGCTACTGAGATGTACTTAGGTAACAAGACCCTTCTGGAAGGCTTTCCAAAAGTAAGAGGTAACCTGAGTACATCTATCATAAATGATGGAAAATGAAATATCATGCAACCTAACCTACTCTGTAAGGTAGAACTTGGTGTAATCCTTAGTTGAATAAGAAGTATGGGCTGGTAGGAAATGGGCTGACTTGGTCATACTGTCTCTAATGACGCAAATTGAATTATTCTATGACAAGTATGAGCAAAACTTATCACAAAGTCCATATTCACTTTCTCCCACTTCCAAGTGTGGATACTGAACTCCAACACAGAACCACTAGGCATTTGGTGCTCAATCTTAACCTGTTGGAAAGTAGAGCACTTAGCTACAAACTCTGCAATGTCTCTCTTCATCCCACTCTACTAATAGATTTCCTGCAAATTGTGGTACATCTTAGTTGCCCCTAAATGAAAAGAGTAATGCGCACCATGCGCTTCAGCAAGGATCCGATGTGTCATATCATCTATACACGGCACACACAGTCTACTCTAGAAACGTAAGACATTATCTCCCCCTTGAGAGAAAACCTCTACTTTTTGGTCTCTGATAGAGTTCTTCAACCTAACCAAACTAGAATCCATATGCTTCTTTTCTTTTACTTTAGTAACCAAAGAGGATTCTGAACTATTTTGCACCCATACACTACCCTTGGCTAAATCAACCAAATGGACGCCTAGTTTGGCAAGCTGATGAACTTCCTGAACTAACTTCTTCTTATCATTTTCAACGTGAGCAACGCTACCCATGGACAACCTACTGAAGGCATCTGCCACTACATTAGCCTTGCTCAGATGATACAAAACACTCATGTCATAGTCTTTTAACAACTCTAACTACCTCCTTGGTGCAAGTTCAAATCTTTCTGTGAGAATACATACTGCAATCTCTTGTGGTCTATGAAAACATCAACATTCACGCCATATAAATAATGCCTCTGAATTCTTAAGGCAAACATAACAACTGCTAGTTTGAGATCATGAGTAGGGTAATTCTTTTCATGGGGTTTAAGATGTCTGGAGGCATAAGCTATAACCTTATCCTTATGCATCAAAACACACCCCAAACCAGCTCTAGAAGCATCACTGTACACAACAAACCCGTCTGAACCATCCGGTAATATTAAGACTAGGACTGTGGTGAGTCGAGTCTTTAACTCTTGAAAAATCTTCTCATAAGCATCTAACCATTGGAACTTGACTTTTTTTTGAGTCAATCTGGACATGGGGGATGAAATATACAACCCTTTAACAAATCATCAGTAATAGCTGGCCAAACCTAAGAAACTTCTGATAGCTGACGGAGAGATAGGTCTAGACCAGTTCTTTACTGCTTCGGTCTTTTAAGGATCAACTCTAATTCCATCATCAAAAAAAAATGTGACCAAGAAAAGCTACTGACCTTAGATAAAATTATCATTTACTGAATTTGGTGAATAACTGATGGGCTCTAAGAGTCTGTAATACTTTTCTGAGGCGATCTGCATGATCATTTTCATTATGAGAGTAGACTAGAATGTCATTGATGAAGACTATGATGAACATGTCCAAGTACTATTCAAACACTCGGTTCACCAAGTCTATAAAGGCTACTAGGATGTTTGTGAGACCAAAGAACATGACTAGAAACTTGAAGTTACAGTATCGGGTTCGAAAAGTTATTTTTAGAATGTTACATTCTCTTACTCTGAGCTGATGATAGCCGGATCTGTGGTCTATCTTAGAAAAGTAACTGGCACCCTGATGTTGTCAAATAAGTTATCTATTCTAGGAAATGGGTATTTATTCTTGATTGTAACTTTGTTCAACTGACGGTAGTTGATGCACATCCTAAGAGAACCGTCTTTCTTACGCACAAATAGGACTGGTACCCTCCACGGGGAAATGTTGGGCCTGATGAATCCCTTATCTAGGATGTTTTTAACTGTTTTTTCAAATCTTTGAGTTCAGCTGGGGCCATTCTGTATGGAGGAATAGAAATAGGCTGAGTATCCAAAAGAAGGTCTATTTCAAAGTCAATTTCCCTTTTGGGAGGAACTCCAGGAGGGTCTTCAGGGAACACATCTTAAAATTTCCTTGCTACTGGAACTGAATCAAGATTGGTAGTCTTATAACTAGAGTCTTTGACTCGCACAAAATGATAGATGCATCCCTTGGATATCATTTTTTTGCTCCAAGGTATGAAACAAGTTGACCCCTAGGAGTTGTGGTACTACCCCTCCACTCAAGAACTGGTTCATTTGGGAACTAAAAATAGACAATTCTATTCGTACAATCAAATGAATCATAGCATGAATGAAGCCAATCCATGCCAAGAATGACTTCCAAATCCGTCATCTCTAGTTCTATAAGGTCTACTAATAAGACTTGTTGAGACAATGTAACTGAGAAATTTCTGTATACCCTCCGGGCTACAATAAACTTACCTACTAGAGTAGATACTGAGAAAGGTTCTGTTAAGGTTTTGGGATTGACTCCAAAGTTGACTGCTATATAAAGGGTTACAAAAGAAAGAGAAGCTACAGGGTCAAACAAAGCATAAATATGTAAATAAAAGACTTGTAATATACTAGTAACCATATCAGGAGAAATTTCCTGATCTTATTGGGACTGAAGTGCATAGAACCTGTTTGGGCACTGCCCACTGGTAGCACTGGAAGTGGCACCCTGTTGAGATGGGCGACCGGACTGAGCTGGGGAATGATTGTGCTGACTCTACGGACCTGCCTAAGGATATTTTTTGATTCTATAACCTGGATTGCCACACCTAAAACATATATCACTGCTAGCTCTGTACACACCCTGATGGTTCCTACCATATTTCTGGCAAAGCAGATTTGTTCGATCATTGTTCACACTACCTTGAGACTCAGAGCTTGGTGCCCTGTCCTTGTTGTCATTCCTGAATTTGGGAATTTGGTGCACTAGCAAAACATAGAGTTAGGACTGAAGATTTTGGGTGGAACTAAGAATGGTTACCACCCTCTGACTTTGGTTAAATAAAATTAAAGCTATCTGTTCTATCCCTTTTGTTCTCCCTCTCTCTTTTCTTAATATTTTCCTCGTTTATATATTGTGCATGTACCATAAATATCGCCAAGTTTATCTCTATGATCAACATCGCGGTCCTATACTCTTTGACCATATTATCAGATACCCCAGACACAAACTTGCTCATTCTAGATATGTTGTCAGCAACTATATGAGGAGCATACCTGACCAGCTGAGTAAACTTGAGGGAATACTCTTTCATACTCATATTTCCCTATTTCAAATTAATAAACTCTAACACTTTAGCCTCTCTCAACTCCAACAGGAAGAATCTATCTAAGAAGGTAGTAGCAAACTCCTCCTATGCTATAGGTCCAATCTCTGCTCTCCCATCCCCTTTCGACTGCTTAAATCAAGTATGAGCTATATCTTGTAACTGGTAAGCAGCTAGTTCAACACTTCACTGGAAGTTACCCCCATAATATCTATTACCTTCTGCACCATGTCTAGGAATCTCTGTGGATCCTCTTTGGACTTAGATCCCAAAAATAAAGGAGGATTCATTTGGGTGAAATCTCGAATCCTAGCGGCGGTAGTATTGGCCACTAGGTTGGACTAAATAATAGCTGGCTATATATTTTAGGCTTCTACAGAATGCGCTAGAGTGGTGAATAAAGCTCTGAACTCTACATGAAAAGCATACTTATTCAGGGGATCTTTTTGAATGGGCGGAGGTGCTGAATGGTTTCTAGTTCTTCTTTCGTTAGTCTTTCTGTGAGGCATATTCTGCAAACAGAAGGAAAATTTGAATTAGACAGAGAGTTTAACTTGATCTCCTACGTATTCTCATGATATGAACACTGAACGAAGGGAAATATTTCTTAAAACATCTTGTAGCCTCTTGCCCATAAGTATGGTACGCTATACACCCATGTACAAGACTCTACTCGATGCGGCTTTCAGACTCCCTAGGATTCTTTAAAACCTTAGGCTCTTATACCAAGTTTTTAATGCCTCGGGAGTACACCCTGGATGCCAAATGGTTCTTACGGTCCCATAAGACCACAAGCTAACCCATGAGATTTTACCTGCTATAAGCACTGAATAAAACTGGTAAACAACATATATGGAATTTTAACTGAAGTGCCATAAGGTTTTAATAACTAAAATCAATACGGAATCATGGTTTAATACATCTGGAAACATACTGATAATCACAAGTGAAAACTGACCAACTGTCTGTACTATTCTAAAATCATCTAAACTATTTGACTATGGAGTTGATGGGATAAACCCCCAACTAACTAAATAACTGAACTACTGATATAACTGAATATAAGATAACTTGTCCTCAAAAGAAGAGGACTCACCATGACTGATGCTGCTGCTGCACTGGAACGTCTAAGTATGATCAGGAATCCGAGTGTCTGAACCATGATATGAGATATCATAGCACAAAAAATGAGTATGTTGTCAGTACTTTTGAATATATTGGGATGCTAAATAAGGTTAGGCTAAAATTTACGGGTTCATATTCATGAGTAATAATTGACTGAATGTCTAGCATGAGGTACCAAGTAAGAATGCATAAAAACTGTAAAAGGCTAATAATGGATGACCATGCATAAAATAAGTTCTGAAGTATCCTATAAACTGAGATACTAAAATCTGATAGCTATATAACTGGTAAACTATATGCTATGATCAAGCCAGACTGAACTTAACTCTGAATTGAGTACTGAAACTGTAGGAGCTTTCATCTAAACGACATGCCCCAATCTATAGACTGATTTAGGTCTAACCTATAACCCTAGTTGGAAGGGTGTTAGTACCGTGCCACGAATTACTAACAATGGATGGGTCAATCCTAATCTGGTAGGAAGACTCATGAAATATATGTATATATACGTCAACCCTAAATTGGCAGGAAGATATATCAACCTACGTTGGTTACGTAGTTCTGTAACTCAGGGTCTTCTACTAAGGGTCATAACCTAAGCTAGTAGGAATGCCCCCATCTCTGGGTTTGCTCGGTTTTGAATTCTACTCCTAACTGAAATAACACTAATCACTAGACTGGACTGAGCTTAACTGAACTTGCATTAACCATGTTAACTGACTGAGTATTACTGCTCATGATACAACTGGAACCTTTCTATAACTACTAAAAACTAAGTAAACAGCTAAATTTTGGGTATTATAATCCCCAAGACTGGATATCATTGACAATAGGACCATACTCTAATTTTAAAAGCATAGAAAATAATCATTATTCAACTTTTACTCAACTAGACTTTTTATCAAACACTTGGAAGGCATAATCTTATACATGAGAATAAACAACATGCTAGCATATCATGAGTTCAACATTCAATTCACAATTTAGGGGTTCAATATAAAACTTACATCAATCAACATACATATTAGTTTATTCCACATGAAATTCATATATTCTTAACTTGACATCCAAACAACAACACATACATGGACATAATACGATCTAAATCAAGCAAACTCATAACTTAAGCTTTGAAAAAAGTTCTTGGACTACAAGGGTTGGAAGGAACTCAAGGATGAACACTTAACATACCTTAGTAGTTGAATTCATATGGGTTTTTGGTGATTGCTTGAAGATTGAACTTGGTCTTGAAGAAATTAGGGCTTTGTTCTTAAGAGAATATGTGAAAAAAAGAGGGAATTTTCCCTTTTGAATCCTTAATTTCATGTTATGAGTGGGGTATAGTAGGGGAAATAATTCATTTACCCTAACAAACTCATAACTTATTGGAAAAAAATGTGCCTAGTGATGCTACAGCTGACGCGCCATGTTGTTTGACCTGATACGACGGGCGTCGCACCATGTTGCTTATGTTAATGTGGTACCCGACGTGGCTCAATCATAACACGTTGGTCCACTATTTTGGCCACCCAAACATTGTTTAAAAAATCTAAAACTCACCTGAAATAAACTATAGACAACCCTGATCATGAATTAACTTAGAAACCAACTTTTCAGAGATAAAAGGATCGAGAAGAAAATCATCAAAATTTAGAGGGCAAAAATGATACTTAGTCCTCTCATGTACACTTTATGATTTGAATTGGACTAAGAAGCAAATGGGGTATTAAAAAGTTTTATAAGGAACTTTTAAAGTTTCACGAACATTGACAAGAAAATAAATAATTATTATTTTAAGACTATAAATTATGAAAAGTTTTTATATCTTCATATTGCAAGAATCAAAATAGTTTATAAATATTTATGAAAAAGTCTATCCATTTCTCTCATGTCTGTTGATACAAATATTGTAATATCCCACACTTCTCCTAGTTCAAATCCGTCTCTATAACATCAAAGATCTTGCTTCAAAGATGAATATATTTTATTCCATGTGAAATTTTTAAGATTTTGACTTTGATCACGTGAAAAATTGAATAAGTTTTCCATCGATACCAAATTCGCCCAAATCCAACACTCGGGTGAAGAGTTAGAGCCATTTTAGTAAGACAGTGTACCACCTAGTACTTTGGCGCATCACGGAATCAGTCAAAATGGCAATCATCAAATTCCCGTTAGCCTTCGTGATTATGGCGCATCATGCCAAGGCTCATTTTCTCAATTGTCCAATTTCCAATGAGTTGGCACGATTTCACCTCATCGCACCAGCATGAGAAATTGGGATTTTCAGATTCCATTTTTAAATTTCAAAGACCAATTGGTAATTTCCTAAAGCCCCAAATCAGTCTATATAAGAGATTTATACCCTAAATAACGAGAATACTTCATTATTCATCAAAGTTTTCCCAAATCAAAATATTGTCTCTCAAAGAGGCAAGAACCCTAGCCAAGAAATCAAGAACAAGACTGAGTATTTCTTCAACAACCCTCAAGAAAGAATCTTCTAAGGTATGCAGATGTTGATTCTTAGGTTCCTTCCACCCAAGAAGTTCAAGAATCCCTTTTTAAATTCAAAGATTATGGTTTTATGAATTTTTCAAGAGTCATGTGAATTGAAGTTTATGTTTATATAATTGTTGAGATATATTTCATGCTTTAGAATACAAGTTGAAAGCTTTGATATTGATTTGAGTTGAATTGCATTGCATTATGTCCATGTTAAGTCCCTAAAGTTGCATGTTGATTGATGTATTTATGATAATTAGGTGTAGAAATTGTTGAATAACCAAAGCATGCTCCCCATATATTTGATAAAAAGCTTATGTGAAGGAATTAGAGCCATTATAGCATGTTGACTAGAAATCCCCAATTGTGTGTAAGTTCATGCATGCCAAGTGTTTGTTGAAAAGCCTTAGTAAATGAATTGTGACATGTTAGCATGAAATCCCCCAATTATGTTCTCTTCAATTATGTTAAATGTTTGTTGTAAGACCTTGTTGAATGGAGTATGAGTCAATAGCATGTCTCCCTATACTATCATATGTTTATGATTCCCAAGTGCTTGAAGAGATGCTTTAATGATTGAAATAGAGAATGAAAGCCCATGGTCATGATTATTCAAGATGGTTATGTTTTACTTTTGTGTTAACGAGTCCTAGGGGTATTTATACCCGATAAATTAGCTGTTGTCTAAAGCCAGTGTTAGTTTTCATTATAATCTCAGTCAAGCCACAATTCTTAGAACTCAGTCAGTTACAAAATTCAGTACTCTCAGACAGTTACAAAACTTAAGAAATCTCAGTAATCTTAGTATCATTAGCATTCCAGCTTCAGTTCAGTACTCAACTCATATCTTAGTAGTATTCAAGAATTCAGTTCAGACCTTAGTAACATTCAAGTAATCAATTCAAAACTCAGTATCATTCAGTAAGATAATGAGATTCAGTAGTATTCTGTCAGTCTTCAGAACCAAGTGAGCTCAGCTTAACTCAGTTGATCAGTATGATCAATAACAGATTCAGCTCAGTCTAGCACAGTTTAAGAAAAAAATCAGTTCAAAGTCTTTCAGTTGGGAGTAGGATTTAGAACCGAGCAAACCTAGGGATGGGGGCTCACCCATTAGAGAGGACTGAGATCCCTAGGAGCAATCCCTAAGTTTCAAAACTACGTAGCTAGTGTAGGTACGAGATGTCACCCGTTAGATAGGACTGACATACTCAGGTAATACCCATTAGTATATTATATATATATATATATATATATATATATATATATATATAGAATTGATCCCAGGGGTCACCCGTTAGCTAGGAATGACTCCGTAGCTGTAGTGTCTTTACTCGTGGCACGGTATAGACACCTTTCCAGTTGGAGTTATAAGTTAGACCCCACAAGTTAAGATTCGGGGTATGTCGGTTAGATGACTACTTCCCACAGTCTCAGTTTCAGAATCAGTCTCAGTAAAGTAACTTAGCTCAGTAGTACAGAGTAAGGACTGTCAGGTACATTCAATCATTATGATTATCAATAGACTCAGAGATCACTTGCTAGATAGGACTGGTAGCAGATTTAATTAATCAGCTTTAGTATCATCAAATTCAGAGATCACCTGGTAGATAGTACTGATCTCAAACTAAGTCAAATCATATTCATTATCAGTATATACAGAGATCTCTCACTAGATAGGATTAATCTTAGATTTCAGTCGAGCATTCCCATTATCATTAAGTTAAGAGATCATCCGCTAGAGAGGACTGATCTCAACTTCAGTACTCAGCTATCAATATTATAAGATTCAGTTATTTAGTATCTTAGTATTAGAAGTGAGTCCAGACATTAGTAAAGCAGTATCCGAGTCTCAGTATTCAAAGTCACGATGATTTCAGTTATGGTTTGTGTATTCATGCATATGTCCTTATTCAGTACTCTTATGTTATTTAGTTAAGTAATTGTTCATGCATAAGCCCTTGCATTTAGCCTTACCTCATCTTGCATACTCAGTATATTTCCACGTACTGATGCATTTGCACTACGGTGTTTTACTTTACACCATAGGTTTAGAAGTACGAGATCCAAAGCACCCTTAGCAGCTCAGTTTCAGTCAGCAGCAGTAGACCTAGTAGTGAGTCCTTATTATTCGAGGATGGTTTTTATTTTATTTTATTACCAGTTTCAATATTTTAGTAGTTGGAGTTAGTTGGGGACATGTCCCATCAAATCCACAGTTCAAACAATTTAGAGGTTTTCAGACTACAAAGTTTTAAGACTAGTTGTTCAGACAGATGTTTAGTTTTGATATTGTTAAACTTTATTCATTTGTATTTTAAGTATTTGTACCTTATGGCAAGTTTCTGCCAGTTTTCTGCATTTATTTCAGTAAATTATACAGTGCTTAGTTACAGGTACCAGAAAAGGACTAGCTTATGGTCCTTCTAGATCATGAGCACCGTGTAGCATCCGGGGTGCCAGACTCAAGGTGTTACAAATATGGACATGGTGATGAATTTACATGCGACAACAAACTAAAGGTTTACAGAAAAATATATAAGTTGGCATGATCGGTTGACCATTCCAATTCAAATATAATACAAAAGATAATTGAGAATTTATGCGGTTCCACAGTAAAGAAATAAAAGATTATTCATGAATTCTCTTATGTTACTTGTTCTCACGATAAAATATTATACCAACTAAGGTTATGGTTGTATCCCATAAATTTTTAGAACATAATCTAGTTGAATATAAGCCCGTTCACTTGCCATGTAAATCGTTTACTATGAAATGAGATGCATCTATGGTTGGTCACATGAGTTGTTATCAACTTGTAATTTAATTTTAGCAAGGTTGTTTGCTAAAATTGTTAAATTGAGAGCATGATTCCAAACTATAAAAGTTGATAATGCTGATTGGTTTAGAAGAAAATTATGTGCCTTTAATTATAGCTGAACCATTGTTTCTGAGAACAAATATTTCAAAAAGAAAATTTGATATGAGACGATTTTATTTAAATGTAGCAACATTTGTAAGCATCAAGTCAACAAGGTTACCCAATATTGTTGGTTTAGGGCCAGGAACCAAATAAATTCATCTTAAAATTTGAATGTGCAATATCCACCATGCACAAAGATGAATTCTCAAATAAGTTTGGGGTGAATGTTAGATTTCCTATATTAGGGGGAGATATGATTAATAGCTAAAATGTTTATAGAATGAATTATATAGATTCTCGTAAAAAAGTGAACTTAAACTTCAACAGATAATTCATGATTTGGAAAGTGTTGAAAGTTCATTGTTAGACTAACCTAATGTTATAATTCAACTGTAAATGCTCCAATGAAAAGTCCTTGAAGGGCAAAGTCTATGACATGCCTGAAATGTGATAGATTAATTGGTTCTAAATGTAAAACTTCTTAAATAAGGAGAGGAGCAAATGATCAAGATGGTCAAGTTCTTTAAAAGAGCACCATGAGATAACACTTCATAAAATCTTGGTAAAGATTCAGGTACTTGAAAATGATGAAATGAAGAGATCTTGATAAGTTATGTCTTAATGAAATTGATATCAAATAACCGTCGATGACATTTTTGATATAATGTAGAGCTCACCATTAAAAATGATAACGTGAATAATGAATTTAAATCTGTCAAATAGTATGGACAAATAAAATATGCAGTTCAAATATATTTTATTTCACTTATAAAATGATGTTTTAGAATTAGCCCATAGACTAAGGTATAATGTCAGTGGGGTACAAATAGTTGACTGTACAAAAAATAAAATCGTAAGATATTAAGTATGACTTGTGCCTTGAGACATAAATGTTATTCACAAAAGTGTTGACATTTTTGTTTGAAGTTGTGTTCTCCTATGGTGGATGCAATAATATTTTTTTAAATTTGACAATGTATGAAAATCTTGAATGCGTATTATGAATGTCTGTCATGTCTAGCTAGACGGTAAATGCTATAAAAAAATATTGAAGGATTTAAAAGAGATTTGATCCATTGAATATCTAAATAATTGCTAGATCATTTATCATAAACAAAGATCAGTTTGATCTAATGAAAATGATTTAGAAAATACGATCTATTAGTGCAATTGGTGCACTTATGTATCCTGCTATTTCTATACATAAGATAATAATTTTTATTAATATGCAGAAAAGACATAATTTTACTTTTATGTGTGTGAGTGAAATTAAATATTATTGATATGGATTTATTATTTATAACAAATATTATCAAAAGATTGTTGGTTATGCAAATGTAGAAAAAATATTTGATCCACGGATAATTTTCATATAATGCAAATAAAATTTTTCATAACTAATTGGTTGTTGGTACGAACAAGTTCAATCGACAAATGGCTTGAGACAATAAGGTTACAAATAAAGTGATTGACAAAAAATCTATTTAGTTGAGTTGAAAGACTTAACATATTCAAGAGACACAAAAATGACATATCAAGATGATTTCAAGAATGCAATATTTTCATGAATTAGATTTGATCACAATGGCAGGTTCAATATCAATATTTGAAAGTTGGCATATAAGATTGGGATGCATCGTCTTTGAGAAATAAAATAATATTTTCATCAAGGGAAGTAAAATACGTGTTGCACTCTTTTTTATTTATCCTAGGTTTTGTCCCCATGGATTTTCCTTGCAAATTTTTTGATGAGGCAGCAAACAAATGCATATTATAAGATATGTGTACTCTTTTTTCTTCACTAGGATTTTTTTCCCACAGAATTTTTTCCTAGTAAAATTTTAACGAGGCACATCATCTATGGACATCCAAAGGGGATTGTTATAAAATAATATGTCTATGGTGGATGTCCATAAGCATTAGGAATTAAATCACTCCAACTCATCTTCTCTATCATATGCAGTTAGTCCTTCATTACTCCATACACCATTATGGGTGTAACTCTCTCACCCTTTAACCTTCATCAGAATGTTTTTGTTTATTATAAAAACCTTTTGTATGCCTCTATGAAGAATATAAATAGAGGCATATGATCTCAAATTGTAAAGAAAAAATACTTGAAAGACTTGTACACTTATACTTGAAAGAATGAAAAGTTTTTCTCTTGTCTTGTCTTCTTATATTCTTGTCTACTTTTTCTTTTATATTGCTACTCTTTTAGATTAATTTTAAAACATATATAATAAATAGACTATTTCTCCTAGTACATTCTACCAAACGACCCCTAGTAGCTCCAAATATTTTGTGCATCGAGTATCCACCAAGTTGAAACAACATTATTGGTGGAAGAACATTGAAGTTGATATATCTAATTTTGTGACTAACTGTTTGAACTATCAAACAAATAAAGGTTGAACATCAACAACATGATGGTTTGGATCAGAACATTAAAATTATTCAATAAAAGTGAAATATAACCAATATAGACTTTGTGTTCTTACCTAGCAAAACGGACCAAGTATGATTTAATTTCAGTCATTATGAATCAGCTAATGGAATCAACACAGTTTTGTGGTGCAACTAGAAAGATCTCAATAAATGATCTTTATATCCGATCACCACTAAGAAATCACTCACCAGGATAGAAACATGTATATGCATTATCATGACCCAAGTCGGGGATGGGTATTTCGAACCATGAAGGCCCGAGAGACCCCTTAGCATACCATCATAAGCATTATTCATATGAAATAGGTATTCAGAAGATAAACTGAAACATGGGAAAGCCTCATAATCAAATTTAAATACATCATGCCATCAAAACATAAAGCTAAATCTTGTCTACGAAGCCTCTCTGATTACTAGTCTGTCTATACCGAGACAAGGCCCCTAGACGGACCATGAAACTGAAAAGAGCTAACATATGGATAAATGCCTTCCAAAATAAGGGAGGCTCACCAAATTTGAAATCCTAAAAGAGTTCTACTGTTGTGATGGACTGCGGGACTGTGCCTTAGAACCTCATTATGAGATAATACAGTCGTCCGAGGACGGTCAATACTTGAAAAGTATTGGCATGTAGAACAATCCAAAAATAACATATGTCTCATATGAAATAACTGAGAGCACCGTAAAAACACAATTTAACATCATAGAGATCAGAATACATGGGCATAATGAAAACATCAATCAATCTTGTAAAAACATTGATTCAACTCTTTGCTTTAGGTTTGAGATAGATGGTATACCCTACATGTCTAAATCCCACGAGCTATATGGAATCCGTCATTGACTCGTCATTCAAGCCCCAAAACAAAGTTTGTCATAGGGGTCAGAGTTTCTAGTTTCTAATACGTCAAAAGCACTTAGCAAGCATATAGTCCCTCTTTCAGGATATCATAAACCCATGTCGGTAAATCACAATTTCCAGCAATGATTAATCTAAACTCGTTCCTTCTTCAAGTAATCATATAGCTCTCTTAGAGACTACTTTTAGCCTCTTAAAAATCATACTTCATACTTCTGAAAGTGCATCTCTTGTTCTGTTAAGGACATTTCATAAAAGGGTATCAACATACCCAGACTTGCAAGTCGTATCATATCCATATCATATCATATAATATTGTAACCACAACCCTTATTATTCAAAAATATATCATCGACCATCAAAATAATTCTAATATCATAAAAGAGTTCTCTTTCAAAAGGGACATACAAGTTTAGGGAAAACAATTTCCTTTCAAGACATAACTCTTAGGTAGTCATTGTTTTCATAATTAATATGAGTTTCACGAGAGATAAAAGTATTTAGTCATATATTATATGCTCTCAAAAAATCAAATTAGGAATAAATCCATAATTTGATAACAAAGCATTTGAAACATCAATCTTTCCATATTCAATTGAGAACCCACAATGATTGTAAAACACATAATTCTCATCATAAAATTGTGGTTCACAGTTGAAATACTTCAAAACCTATCGTTTATACACATAATCAAAATCCCCAATTTATAGAAAACCCTATAGTAAATACATAGTTTTATCATACATATACAATATAGAGATTATTAAAATCATCATACTTACGCCCATGAAGGTTCGAATATTTCTACATACCTCATAATAGAGAGAACATAGTGTAAATTGACCCTTGGAGCTTAGAATTATCAAACTCTAGGTGGTTTTCTCCTCTTTTGCTATTTGAACAATAATAGAGAGGTTTCTAAGATGTTAAGTCATTTTCAAGACCCTATACACGTACATAAAGGATTGGGAATGACTTAAGTGTGTGAAAAGACCCTAATGCCCTTAAAATATAATAAAAATGGAGAACTATTGACAAAGAATGGAGGGGGTTCGTGGAGCGACCCCCATCTCATACCTGAAGATTTGTGGGGAGACCCCTATCGCAAACCTTAAGGTTCATGAGGCGACTCCCATCGCGAACCTCAAGGTTTGTGGGGTGACCCCTTCACGGTGTAGGGCTGCCGCTAGGTGCCCATTTTGTGATACAATGGTCTTTTCTATGCCTAAAAATATCCCCAGCCCATGTAAACCCATATTAAAGTGATTCATCCTCAATATTGAGGTCTTTAGGGCTCATTTCATACACTATTTGAGCGATAAAAAGTTTGGGGTATTACATGATCCTTGGAATCATTCGTCCCTAAATGATGACTCAGAACATATTAAGCACGATTTTTAAAACTTACATGAAACAAAATGGCACGATGAGATTAATGCCTTCCATAATGCCGTCCGATGATTCAAAAAATAAGGGGTATCTTGCACGCATATCATTCTCCAATTCCCAAGTAGCTTTCTCTATCCTTTGGTTTCTCCAGAATATTTTAACCGAAGCTATGTCTTTGCTTCTCAATTTTCAAACTTGCTGATCGAATATCGCTATGGGTACTTTTTATTATGATAAGGAATCCTTAATACCAATATTCTCAACAGGTAAATGATCTCCAATACATTTCTTAAGCATCGATGCATGAAAGACGGGATAAACTAAACCTATGCTTGCAGGCAAATCTAACTTATAGGCAACTCTACCAATCCTCCTTGGAACCTGATAAGGACCTATATAACGAGGACTGAGTTTTTCTTTCTTCCAAAATCTCATGACTTTCTTCATAGGGGAGACCTTCTGGAACACCCAATCAGCCACCTCAAATTCTAACTCCCTCCCCCTAATATTGGTATATGACTTTTGGAGACTTTGGGAAGTCATATGTCTCTCTATAATGACTTTTACCGTTTTATCGCCTGATAAACAAGATCAGGTCCAAATAAACAGGTTTCACCGACCTCATACCAACTAATATATATCTATACCTTCTCTCATAGAGAGCCTCAAAAGAGGCCATTTGGATGCTAGAGTCATATCTATTATTGTAGGTGAGTTCTATTAGAGGCAAGTGATCTATCCTATTACCCTTAAAATCAATCACGCAAATCCTTAGAATATCCTCTAAAGTCTAAATAGTAAGTTTCACTTTCTCATCAATCTGAGGGTGGAAACCGGTGCTAAGGTTCACCTGTGTACCCTAACCTTTCTAAAAAAAACACCAAACCTAAGAAGAGAACTGTGTATCTTGATCGGATATAATCGAAACTGAATCCCCATGAAATAGAACTATCCCCTGAATGTAACTTTGCATAATCATCTCTGAATAATTAGTCCTCACAGGAAAAAAGTGAGCAGACTTGGTCATCCTATCAACAATAACCCAAATAGAATCATACTAGTTTTGGGTTCATGGGAAACTAGTAACAAAATCCATGTTGATCATCTCCCATTTCCATAAAGGCAAAGCTATGTCCTGGGAGGTACCACCTGGCCTCAAGTGCTCCTACCATAACTTGTTGGCGATTCGAATACTTAAGCTACAAAGTTAGCAACATCTCTTTTCATGTTATTCCACCAGTATATCTCTTTTAGGTCCTGATATTCTAGTGGAGTCAGGGTGAACAACATACCAAGAAGTATGAGCTTTATCAAGAATCCTTTCTCGCAAACCATACACACTTGGCACACACAACCTACTTTGGTATCTCATAATACCATTTTCTCTAATTTCAAATACCATAACCTTTAGCTCACTAACAACTTCCTTGGTCTGCACCAATATGGGATCTCTGGGCTGCTTTTCTTTAACTTCAACACAAAAGGATGATTTAGCTACCTCTTGGATGAATAATTCTCTTTCCTCAGAGTCTAGGAGTCGATCTCTCAAATTAGCAAGTCAATAAATATCTTTAACCAGATTTCCCTTTTTTTCCTCGACATGAGAAAGACTGCCCATGGAAAACCTGTTAAGAGCATCAGCAACTGTATTAGCTTTACTTAGATGATAGTGCAGGCTCATGTCACAATCCTTCAACAGCTCCAACCACCGCCTCTGCTTGAGATTCAACTCATTTTGGGTGAACACATACTGTTAACTTTAATAATTAGTAAATATGCCAACATGTACCCCATAAATATAATGACGCCAAATTTTGAGTGCAAAAACCACAACCTCCAACTCTAAATCATGGGTGGGATAGTTTTTCTTATGGACTTTCAACTGTATGGATGTATAAGCCACCACCTTACTATGTTGCATAAGAGCACACTCGATCCCACCCGAGATACATCACAGTATACAAGAAAACCCTTTGTACCCTCAGGAAGGGTTAAAACCAACATAGTAATTAACTTATCTTTCAACCTCTCAAAACTATTCTCACAAGCCTCAGACTATAAAAACTTTACCTTCTTCTAGGTCAACCTGGTAAATAGAACAACTATAGTTGAAAAAATCTCTAAAAACCTCCTATAATATCCCAACAAATATAAGAAACTCTGAATGTCGATAGGAGTTGTAGGTCTGGGCCATTTGGGGATCAACCTTAATCCCTTTACTAGAAATAATATGCCCTAGAAAAGCTATTGCACTGAGCCAAAATTCACACTTAGAGAATTTGACATATAACTCATGATCCTTAAGAGTCTACGGAATGGTCTGGAGGTGACTGACATGATCTTCCTCACTCTTAGAGTAAACAAAAATATCATCAATGAAAACTATGAAAAGTAGATCCAAAAACTACCAGAACACCCTATTTATGAGGTCTATAAATATTGTAGGAGCAATAGTTAGTCTAAAGGACATGACCAGGAATTCATAATGACCATATTGGGTTCAGAAAACTATTTTGGGAATAATAACCTCCCTAACTTTTAATTGATAATAACCCAAGAAAAGGTCTATCTTAGAGAAATATCTAGCACCCTGAAACTGGTCAAAAAGATCATTAATTCTCGGTAGAGGGTACATATTCTTGATAGTGAGTTTATGCAACTGACGGTAATCTATACACATATAGAGAAATCCATCTTCCTTACACATGAATTGTAAGGGAGCACCCTAGGGAGAGACACTAGGATGAATGAAGCCTTTATCAAGAAGATTATTTAACTGCTCTTTTAATTTTTTTAATTTCACAGAAGCCATCATATATGGTGGAAAAGAAATAGGCTGAGTGTCTAGAAATAGGTCAATACCAAAATCTATCTCCTTATCAGGGGATATCCCAGGAAGGTCATCAAGAAAGACTTCTGGGAATTCATTAACTACTAGAATCGACTGAAGAGAATGATTTTTAGTGCTAGAATCTTTGACCCAAACAAGATGGTACAAATAACTTTTGGATATAAGATTAGGATCTAAGATAAGATATGAACTTCCCTTTAGGTGCAAGAAAATATTCCTCTAATTCTATAACTAGCTCATTACGGAAACAGACGGTGACTTTTCTAGTTCTACAACCTAATGTAGCATAGCATGAGTGGAGCCAATCCATCCTTAGAATGGCGTCAAAATCCATCATACCAAGTTTTACAAGGTCTACTATAATATCCCAATGAAAAATAGACACCACAGAATTTTTATAAACTCACCTAGCCATAATAGAGTCACAAACTAGGTAGAGATAGAGAAGGACTCAGAAATATTTTATAGCTCAAAACCAAAACTTACTGCCACATAAAGAGTCATATAATACAAGGTAAACCCTAGATTAAGAAAAATATAGACATCACGAGAGAATATCTGTAACATACTCGTAATGATATCTAGTGAATCTGTGAGTCTTGGTGAGTGGATAAAGGATACAGATGATTGGGACCTCCACTCACACCAGAAGTATTTGCTTTAGTTGTTGGGATTGTAGAAGTAGTAGTCGGGGATTTATTGCCCCCAAATGTACCCTTATCCAAAGGATGTTCTTTAATAATATGGCTGAGTAGACCACATCTGTAGCATATATGACTCCCAAATTGGCATCTCCCCAGGTGATACTTTCCATAAGTGCCATAGTGAGGGTATGGCCTAAATGGTTGAGCCACACTACTTTGAGACTGAGTGCTCTGAGTTCTGGGCCTATTTCTTGATTGAAATCACTGCTCCCCTGAGGTCCTAGGTGTAAGTGCACTAGTCGAGGACTGGAAATTGCCCCAAAACTTCTTCTTAGACTATCTTTCGCCCCATTTGCCACCCTATTGCTAATTGTCATCTTGATCGACCGTCCTAGCTTTCTTAATCTGCCTCTCCTCAATACTTACCTATTTTTTCTCCTCTTCATCCACCTGTTGCGTATACACTACTAACCTGGAGATATACATATCATTATTCAGCATTTCCCCCTTACATTCCAACACCAAATCATTTGAAAGATCGGATGAAAATTTACTCATACGAGCCCTCATATTGCACACCAACTCTGAAGCATAATAGGATAGTTGGGTGAATTTCAACGTATATTATTTGACGCTCATCTTCCCTTGCTTAAGGTTAAAAAATTCCTCAGCCTTAGATTCTCTCTTCTCCTAGGAAAAAAGTGATCCATAAAGCACCCAATAACTCTTCCCATACTGTAGGTTCAACATACTCACCCGTTAACCCTACTAACTCATCATACCACTGGTAAGATACCTCTTTCATCTAATAAGCTGCAAACTCTACCCCCTCAGTATCACTAGCAAGCATGACCCTAAATATTTTATCCATTTTATTAATATAACTCTTGAGGATTCTTCTCAACCTTGGCTCCCATAAAGATGGGTGGGTTCACCATCATGTATTAAACCAAACCGAGTGATTCCAGAAGAACTGGTGGGAGATCTTATATTTCCAGATTAATAAGATTGTGATGCCACCAGCTGAGCAAGCATATGAATAGACTGATGGAACTCAACATTCGAGACCTCTTCCTGTGAAAACTGAGTATGGTTGATACTAGACTGAGGAGCTCGAGAAAGGCCAGTTGGACTGGTGGAACCCTTGGATGAGTAGTGAACTCTAGAGTACAGGGTCTATAATGGGTCCACATCCATGAGTAGGTATACCTCATCAATATTTGGTCCAATAGGAATGGAGGGCCTGACTGAGGTGTTCTGACCGTTGGATCTACGAGGAGGCATGATCTGAAACGTGAAAAGTCATGAGTTAGGAAACACTAAGACCCAATAGCACAAACTAGAACATGAATTAAAGGGATACATTCCTAAATGCCTCATGGCATACTTCTTATAAATGTGGCGCTCTACACACCTATATAAAGGACTCTACTTAACACGACTTCGTATACATCCTAGGACCCTAAACTATGCTCTAATACCAAGCTTGCCATGACCTAAGCTAGGGCCCTAGCCACGACAGGCATCCTGAACCATGAAGGACAGAGAGACCCCTTAACATACCATCATAAAGATTATTCATATAAAATAAAAATGGAACAAATAAAACTGAAACATGGGAAAGCATCATAATCAAATTTAAACATATCATGTCATCAAATCATAAACCCAAATCCAGTCTATGAGACTCCATTGAATACTAGTCTATCTTTACGGGGATAAGGTCACCGACTAGACCATGAAACTAAAAAGAACTAACATATAGATAAATGAATTCAGGAACAAGGAAGGTTTACCAATGCTAAAATCCTGCAAGAGTTCTACTGTTGTACTGGACCGCGGGACCGTGCCTTATAACCTACATTATGAGACAATGCAGTTGTCCGAGGATGATTAATACTTGGAATTAATTGGTATGCAGAACAATCCAAAAACAAAATATTTTTCATATAAAATAACTGAGAGCATTATAAAAACACAATTTAACATCATAGAGATCAGAACACATGGGCATAATGAAAACATCAATCAATCTTGTAAAAATATTAACTCAACTCTTTGCTTTAGTTCTGAGCTAGATGGTACACCCTACATGTCTACAATCCCACTGTCTATATGGAATCCACCATTAACTCGTCATCCAAGCCCCCAACCCAAGTTTGTCATCGGGGGTTAGAGTCTCTAATTTCTAATGCGCCAAAAGCACATAGCAAGTATATAGTCCATTTTTCAAGACATCATAAACTCGTGTCAATAAATCACAATTCTCAGTAATGAGTTATCTAAACTTATGCCTTCTTCGGGTAACCACCTAGCTCTGTTAGAGCCCATTTTTAGCCTCTTAAAAATCATACATCATACTTTTGAAAGTATATCTCTTGTTCAGTTAGGGCATTTCATAACAGGGTATCATCATACTCAAATTTGGAAGTCGTATCATATCCATAACATATCATATCATATACAAATCCCTTCTTATTCAAAAATATATTATCGACCACTAAAATAATTCTAATATCATAAAAGAGTCCTTTTTCAAAAAAGACATACAAGTTTAGGCAAAATAATTTCCTTTCAAGACATAACTCTTAGGTGGTATTTTCTTTCATAATTCATACAAACTTCATGAGAAATAAAAGTATTTGATGTACATAAGATGCTCTCTAAAAAATCATATATGAAATCAGTCCATAATTTGATAACAGAGTATTCAAAACCTCAATCTTTCCATATTCAGTTGAGAACCCACAATGATTGTAAACCAAATAATTCTTGTACTAAAATTAGGGTTCACGGTTTAAACACTTCAGTACCCAGAATATGTACGCATAATCAAAATCCCAAATTTGTAAAGAACCCCATAATAAATACATAGTTTCATCATAAGAATGGTGGTTTTGTAATTCATATTTTTTGATCAATTTCAAAGACTTAAATCATACATATACGATACATGGATTATTAAAATCATCACTTATACCCATAAAGGTTAGGATAGTTATACATACCTCATAATGGAGAGAATGTAGTGTAAATTGACCCTTGGAGCTTAGAATTCTCAACCCTAGATGGTTTTATCCCCATTTGCTATTTGAACAATGATAGAGAGATTTCTAATATGTAAAGTCATTTTCAAGGCCCTATACATGTACATAAAGGATTGGGAATGACTTACGGTTTTGAAAGTACCCTAATACCCTTAAAATATAATAAAAATAGAGATTATCAAAAACAATAGAGAGGGTTTGTGGCGCGAACCCCATCACAAATTTAAAGGTTCATGAAGCGACCCCTATCGTGAACCTGAAGGTTCGTGGGGTGAACCCCATTGTGAACCTGAAAGTTCGTAGTGCGACCCCCATCGTGAACCTGAAGGTTCATGAGGTGACCCCCATCACGAACCTAAAGGTTAGTGGGGTAACCCCCATCACAAACCACATGGTTTGTGGCGCGACCTCTATTGCAATAGTAAGGCAGTACCCTATCGCGATGGCTTTTGCAGTGTGGGGCTATTGTGGGGTGCCCATTTCACGATGCACGTGTCTTTTCTAAGCCTAAAAACATTCCAAACCCATTTAAACCCATATTAAAGTGATATATCTTTAATATTGGGGTCTTAAGGGATTATTTCATGCACTATTTGAGCAATACAAAGTTTGAGTGTTACATGTATAGATAGAGAATCACACATCATAACAATTTTTGACTCAAAGTATGTACATATAGTAGTAAGTAGGACTAGGATCAAATAAGATAGTAGTAGGTCGATGGCATATAGGGACAACACCTCTGATAATTGTATCAGAGATTGTCTCTTATTAACCAGGAAATACGTAGCAATGAGAGAGATCACCCTCTGCTCGGTAACCCTTCTATTTCCATATTAATTGGTTTATGGCACATCTTTACCTATTTTAGAACCACCACGACCTCTAGCTGCCAGTGCCACTGCCCTAGAGGGTTCTTGAGAACTTTAGTACTAACCTCCAGCTCCAAATCTTGGATATTCCCCCTAATATGTCCTAGCTCACCACATTCATAGCAAGATTCTAGAAATCATTGTCCAGAAAAGGACCCAAATAACTGGTACGATCAACTTAAAAACCTACCTTGGATGCCTGATTGCCAACATACATTGGACTTCCAAGATGACGATGAAATTTCTCTCTAGAAAATCTACTTCCTCAAGATGAGGTGCCACTTTAAGCACTAGATGTATGGTCCTTTTATCCCTAACACCACAAAAATCCTCATGTATGATATACCTAACCTCCTTGGCCGACCACTTTCTAAAAAAGCCACATATAATATTGTAGGATATGCTACCATTTGAATATGATAGATTAGCCCTTCACAAACTAACAAATCCACTCGGCCTCATCAAATAAAATTATTAAAGCTTGACAATATAAGGTATTAAATTTAGTCACGTACTCAGTTATTGAGATATCTTCCAGGGTAAAATGCTCAAACTGGTTCCTCTTCTCTTCCCTCATAGTGTAGGGGATAAACCTCTTAAGAAAAACCCAAGTAACTAACTCTCAAGTCAAATAAAGAAACATTATATGCAGAAGTTAAAACTTCAAAACAAGAGTTAGTCTTAAATAAATTCTTTCATAAAAAATAAAATAGAATTCAGAAAGGCAAGTTAAAATTCCATAACATGGTTGGACTTTTCTACACCCTTTCTTGTGTCGAACAATGCATCACAACTATGAAGTTCAATTATTCTACTTTTGTTTCATCGAATATGATCTACAACTCTTATTTCTTACTAGAAAAAAAGGATTCCTACAACAAAATGCCTTCTACAACTACGAAAAGAAAATTTTTATATCTCACATCTACTTAAATTGTGCGAATATGAGAATCTCTTTCGTTGAATTGAAAGAATTTTCTATTGAATGGAAGATGGTTTTACATTAACAAGTAAAGAAAAAAAGAAATTATTTTAGTACTTACTTTGAATACTAATTCAAATTGCGTTGTTGTGTCAGAAGAAGGACAACATAAGTACACACTTCTAAAAAGTCTCAAAGTATGACAACAACTAATATAATATTTGAGAAGGAGAAAGACATAAATATAAGAATAAAGGAGGTCTGAGAAGCTACGGATCAGTCAAGCAACTATATCTGGATATTGAATAATCAGCTAGTGATGAGGATCACTTACTACTCATGTTTGGCTAAACACATACATAACAAAGGTGCAAATAAGACAAATATGGGTATGAAAGTATGTGTATTCAGCAACATCATCAACAGATCCTAACATGAAGCAATGACGAGGGTCAACCTTACACTGTTCTATCTTGTACTTAACCATAAATATTAATTCATTTCTATAAATTGACTATAACTATGAAAGCCAAACAATAAAACAATCAACATAATAGTGGGCTCTTAGACTATGTTAGATAAAAAAATACATTAATGTCACAACAATTAAGCACACAACATCAAGAAGCTCAACATAAACCAAGTGAATAATAATGAATTAATACAATGTAAAACATTTGCTTTGTATACACTTGCTTCCTCTATCGAACAGTCAAATTCTATGAGAGACTCGTGATGTCCATATTATGGGCAGGCATGTCACTCTAATTTATATATAATACTGGTCAGGTGTGTCACTGTCACGACCCGAATCGGGGCCCTGGCCGTGACGAGTATCCCAAACCATGAAGGCCCGAAACACCCCTATCTGTCTGGTAATCATGCACATAATTCAAATGATAAAGAGATGGGGAAGACAATAACATTACGAAAAACATGGTCAAGAGTCATATGAAAGCAATAATAGGGAATAATGTCCCAAAATCTCAAATCAACACCTCTATAACGTCTGTGAAATCTCTACTACATGACTGAAATAAATGTCTATCTAAAAACTGGGACAAGGCCCCCAGTAGACCCAAACTAATAAGTGATAAATGACACTGCTAGATAATAAGGCCTTCCAAAATATAGAAGGCTCACCAAGTGACTCTGCAAATTTGTCCGAGGAATTTACTGATTTTCTGGACCCCTAGACTGCGCCTCCGAACCTGGGAGGAAGGGGTTCAATACAAAAGTACTAGTACGCAGAGATATCAAAACAAAACATGATATTTATACAAGATATAGTTGAGAGCCATTATAAAGCAGTTTCATATCAAGTCATTTGAAAACCCATGGGCATAATGTATTATTTTCAACAACAATCCAATGCAACTGAGCTAGGTGGAATACCCTACATGCCACATTTACACCAACTGTCAAGCCTCAGTTGCCGCCGAGATTAGAGTATACGTGAGGGAAAGATACACAAGATCACACAGCAGGGTGTCTCAACCCAATGGTAGTGCACAAGATCACAAAGTAGGACTCCTAACCATAGTCCTAATTTGGGAATGACATAAAGTCAGGTATGCAAGATCACAAAGCAGGGTACCAAATTCCCATGTCGGCAAACACGGTTTCCTACAATGAGCCCTTACACTCAAACACCTTCTTCGAGCATCCACCTATCTCGTGTAAAATTAATGCATTCAAATTTCATCTGATTCAATCACATATCATATTCTGTAGGGTATCGTCATACCCAACTTACAAGCCATCAATATCACATTATTCTTCTCATTCAACCATTGTATTCAACATGAATAACCTTCTCATTTTCAAGTCAAAATCATATCAATTCTCAAAACATTTCATTTCATGCTCTTCAAGATGTCTTCAAATAATTTACATCATATGAACATTTAAAACAAATTCACATCAAGAGAGGAAATTTCATATCATTCATGCTCTTAAGTTAACATCTTTTTGGAATACATGCATATACATATATCATATAGCAAATCACTTTGGGAGTAGGCCTAAGGGCCAAATCAATATCATAAAACGTTTAAAACATAATCATATTTGTAATTTCAAAATCCCCATTTGAAAATATGAATTTTTAAAGCCCATGAGATTTTTGAGATAACCCCACATACCTCTATATGCAAATATGATAGGTGCTTCTTGAAGTCTACGTTGCGAAGATTCCAAATCTTCAATTTGTTTTGAAAACCCATGGTTGAATCTTGAACTACTTGGGTTTTTATTTTAAAACTCTAGAGAGAGTTCTTGAACAATTTTGATGAATGAAGGTGTATTTTGGGGTCTTTAGGAACTGAATTTCATGTTTAGGGCTAAGTAAGGGTGGAAAAGGACCATTTTGCTCCAAAAATGGAGTGTCTAAGTCACTTGAAACCTTTACATAGGCGCTGCCTATGCTATCTCCTATGTTTACATAGGCGCCGCCTATGTTATCGCCTATCGTTACATACGCACCGCCTATGCTATCGCCTATGTTTACATAGGCGTCGCCTACTATTTTGAAAGGTCATAACTTCTTGCTCGAGTACCGAATTTTAGTAAAATTAGTATCGTTGGAAATCTAACTTAAAGACCTATCATTTGACACATAGTAGGCTCTCTAATTCGACATATACAGAGAGTTATGGTTGATGGAAGCTGACACAAATTACAACGTCCACTAAAACCTAATCGATTGAAATAGTTTCAACTCGTCCTTGAGTTGAAGGACCTCTATGGTCTAAATTCAAGCTTGAATGGATTTACATACTATGCAATAATTAACATGCCATATTGGAATAAGATTTATGACTTCGGGATTATCAACGCATCGAAATCATGGTCCATATTGTAGCTCAAAAATACGGGGTGTTACATTATCTCCCCCTTGGGATCATTCATCCTCGAATGATGGGTAGAAACATATTGAAGCTTAGAGGTATAGAATAACGCAGACATGATATATTTCTCTAAGAAAGAATACACTGATCTGAAACATGACTATAAGACTGGAACTACTGATGTTCTAAATTCTTATACCGGACGTGCATATCTGATGCATGGAATACACAACTGAAGTGACTCATAGGCTGAATTCTCATAATGAATCATGCATATCTGATGCATGGAGTTGTTACTGAGTTATTCTCATGAACACAGAACTGAATACACTGATAAGCTAAACTTTTTCTATTGAACCTGCGTTTCTAATGCATGCATATTTGACTGAACTAATGTATGAATGTATGACTGAATACGCGATGATAGCTGGTACGGAGCTTGTAATAAGAATCTATACATGCAACTAAATCGGGTATCTCTCTCTTGGGACCCTATGTCTCTCTATGAATGCTCAATTCACTAAGATGCTCAGAAAACTGAGGCGATGCACTAGGCACCTACAAATTTAATCATAACTGAACATTTGGAATATGAATATAGTACATGATGCATGAATTAAGTTATACTCGCAAATACTAGTATACTCTATCTTAGAATAGTAACATATTTGAGATTTTTGGGTAGCATGATTAAATAAAGAGACAAGAAAATAAGTCATGCGAATCTGACTGCTAAACTGATTTGCTGGCCATATAGACTGAACTATACTGGAAAATTATACTCAATCTAGAGTATCTCTTCAATACTCTCTCTAAAAAAGTTCTAGCAGTAATAGGGAGCCATGAATCTTGGGTATGGATTACACAAGACATCCAACTGAGAAAATCACAACATTGACACGACTCTGCAGTCTGGAATATAGACATATAACTCCTAAATTAGGATAGAATTTTCAAACCTTTGGCAATACAACTTCTTATTTTCAGGCTTAGTGCACTTCCTGAATATCCCTTAACTATACTATTCCCTATAAATATCATATTCATTCAACTCGGTTTAAAATTCTCATATGAGCATTGACAAATCTTTCTACTAATATGGAAAATAACATCATCCCTTCGCCGTGATCAAGCCTAACTATAAGTCACAAAAAAAACACAACATGCCAGACCACGCTATTACTCTAAACCATATGATGCAATCTTCTACATCTCCCTTAAAGATCACATCCTAATTATAACATGCCTTACCACTTCAATGACTACTTTGAACTCTTAATATAAAGTCGCTAATGCATATTGCGACCTTCCACTACAATCCTAAAATGTCATTCAAGACTAATTTATAACCACATGTTAACTCCAAGGCAATCACCCATAAATACATACTTCACATGGTTTCTAAACTATTATCAATATAACTCCCACGCGCTATCCTAAAAACATACACACACCAACTTTTCTACTAACCATCATATGTATCAAAGACTTGGCCCCAACTCTTACTTCGTACTTATGGCCTTATCTAAGCAAGCATACTATGATCTTCCATCAACAAGAACATTTACATCGTCACCACTATCATTGCATAGGGAGGGTCACTAAAAGGTTAAAACATAAGATCCTGAAGCATGAAAAGGTTTTTATATGGGACTGAGCACACTATAAAGAGTGAGTACATGCGTCATGAGTTGCATTACCTCAACTAGAGTTCATAACATAAGGAATGTGATTTCGACTACTTTAATGAACTAGAAATCATTATCTTGGAACTGGAAGAGTACGTGACTCTCTATCATCTACCGGAGTCATGAACTATGATCACGAAACTAAATCGTAAGGCATGACTAAGCATCCAGATAACTAAAAAAAATACTGAGGTAGGAATGGGTTGAGATCCACCCTCACTTTATGATGTTCTAAATCATACTACATCACTACTAAAATCTGAGAGCCTTACTTGATCATTCGTTCTATCATCTCCCCCTCAGCTTCACGTCATCATCTAGAGTTTGGGAGATCCTTTACCAGATTCTAACTGAACTACACTTACTGCACTCTAGGGTCTGAAAAAAAAATGACAATGCATGCATATCATAGAACTTAACCTGAATGACTACCTTTTGGGATACATTAGTTTGCACACTTATTTCTATCGGTTCAACCTTCAAAACTCAAACTTAGATTCTAACACTTAACATGGCTATTTAGATCACCATATACCATCTAACTAGTCTTTCTTCACTTAACGATTCAATGGTACCACTAGCCACACAAATTATGTAATAGTCTTAGAAAAATATGCCGCAACCTCATATCACCTTGGCATACTTCTATATCATACCTACAACATTATACTTCATTACGAATCAATTTAAACTTAAGCCATTTCATGCACCGTTCAAGCCTATTAGATCACTTCTATACAACTAGTATTCATTAACCAAGAAATCTTCACATCCACCTTCATGGACATCAACTATTCAAAGTTAATATCTAGTGCTATGCATGATTTACAACCCGACCTTACACAAAATTTTCACTTGGAAACTATAAATAAACATCACGAAACACTAGTGCACTAGAACTTCATAACCACAATAATCGATCATGACCTAACGGTTTTCCTTTATCATAACTCATTTGTACATAGTAGTTCAACACATCAAGCCTACTAATATTTATTCCCACAAATATGCATCATTAATCTCATGCCACTATTCTTACATCCACATCCTACGTTAAATTCAAGCCAATGGTCTAGCATCAATCATCTACCACCAATGATGAGTGCAACATAATATACTAATCCATCAAATTGGAACATTCTATCCCAAATACTTCAAAATCTGCTACATACCTTCTCATAAGTAGTACTAATTTACAACTACCAACAAAAGAAGGTCAAGGGGTAAGGTCACATAATAGACATGATTAACCTTAATCTTATATTATAACCCCATACAATCCTTTCTACTTATATGGATTGCTCGCCTCATACTTACTCACTCAATCATACATTTAGACTGCCTTCAAATTCCTCAAACAACCATGAGTCTATAATCATAACTTACTCACTAATATAGCCATTTTCACATTCAAGCAACCAACAAATCACCCTGACAAACAACTCCTTCTCTACCTTATTCTAAACAAACTCACAAGGACGAATTACCTCTTTACCAACTCAATCTCATGCAAATAGATTATGCCATACATATATTAAACCAACGAAAGAACAACAAGTTGGACAACAAGTTTCTAGTGAATCGAAACAGGCCTCACACGGCTTCACTAGACTTTGGTTTTGTATTTTGAACAAGAAAATAAAATGGATGACAAGGCAACTATGCTAGTGAATCGAAAGAGCCCTACACGGCTTCGCTAGACTTTAATTTTATTTTTTCAAAAACACCATGATAACAAGATTACATATTACAAGGGATGGAAAATTGACACATAATATTTAATGGTCTAAGAATATACATATTATTCTGTATAAATAAAAATCTGAGTAAAACACTTCCTCCATGGACTACCATACCGTCCACACACGCTGTTAGCTACCACATTAGTTTATCACGATAAAGGGGTAAATCATCCTCAAACATTGGTTATTCAACTGAAATATTCATTTACACAAAATCACCCTCACTCTGACTTCTAACTTTGTAACTTTACATCACCAACTTTTTGGTCCAATATCACTACCAATAGGTCATGACAATAATACTTTAACTTATGCTACTATTCGGGTAGAAAAACAGTTCCAACATTCTGCTATACATTGTCCACATCTGTAATAAAATTTTGAGAGGGACTAGATACACTTAATACCTTAAGCTGGAATGCACTATTCCATTAGGATCAATATTTACATCAGAATCAACACATATTGATGCACTAACAGACTTCTATCGAGTCTTTGCGCAATTTTTAAAATCTTATAGGACTCAATCGAAAAGGACTATATCATGTATATTCTAAACTTTTTGCACTTGAATCAGCCCAATAATGGGACATGTCTGAGAAAATCAAAGTAAGGAAAGAATTTGGGATGACTTTACTTTCATATGGGCGACACCATAGCACGAATTAGAGCATGAAAGGGGACCATTCCGACTCTATTGCACTGACTAGAACATGAAGAAAGAGAGATATTCCTAAATGCCTAGTAGCCTCCTGCTTATAAGTGTGGCGTGCTACACACCCATAAATAAGACTCTACCCGACGCGATTTCGCAGACACCCTGGGACCATGCACCGTGCTTTGATACCAAGTTTGTCACGACCCAAATCGGGACCCTGGCCGTGACGAGTATCTCAAACCATGAAGGCCCAAAATACCCGTATCTATCTGGTAATCATGCACATAATTCAAATAATAAAGAGATACGAAAGACAATAACACTATGAAAAACATGGTCAAGAGTCATATGAAAGCAATAATAGGGAATAATGTCCCAAAATCTCAAATCAACACCTCTATAACGTCTGTGAAATCTCTACTACATGACAGACACAAATGTCTATCTAAATCTGGGACAAGGCCCCCAGTAGACCCAAACTAATAAGTGATAAATGACACTGCCAGATAATCAGGACTTCCAAAATATAGAAGGCTCACCAAGTGACTCTGCAAATTTGTCCGAGGAATTTACTGATTTTTTGGAGCCTTAGAATGCGCCTCTGAACTTGGGAGGAAGGGGGTCAATACAAAAGTACTAGTACACAGAGATATCAAAATAAAACATAATATTTTTACAAAATATAGTTGAGAGCCATTATAAAGCAGTTTCATATCAAGTCATTTGAAAACCCATGGGCATAATGTAATTGTTTTTAACAATAATGCAATACAGCTGAGCTAGGTGGGGTACCCTACATATCATATTTACACCAACTGTCAAACCTCGGTTGCCGCCGAGATTAGAGTATACGTGAGGGAAAGACACACAAGATCATACAACAGGGTGTCTCGACCCAATGGTAGTGCACAAGATCACAAAGCAGGGCTCCTAACCATAGTCCCAATTTAGGAATGACATAAAGTCAAGTACACAAGATCACAAAGTAGGGTACCAAATTCCCATGTCGGCAAACACGGTTTCCAGCGATGAGCCCTTACACTTAAACGCCTTCTTCGGGCATCCACCTTACATGATGCATTCAAATTTCATCTGATTCAATCACATATCATATTCTATAGGGTATCGTCATACCCAACTTGCAAGCCATCAGTATCACATCATTTTTCTTATTCAACCATTGTATTCAACATGAATGGCCTTCTCGTTTTCAAGTCAAAATCATATCAATTCTCAAAACAATTCATGTCTGCTCTTCAAGATGTTTTCAAATAATTTAAATCATATGAACATTTAAAACAATTTCACATCAAGAGAGGAAATTTCATGTCATTCATGTTATCAAGTTAACATCTTTTCAGAATACATGCATATATATATATATATATATATATATATATATATCATATAGTAAATCACTTTGGAAGTAGGCCTAAGGGCCAAATCAATATCATAAAATGTTTAAAACATAATTATATTCGTAATTTCAAAACCCTCATTTGAAAACATGAATTTTTAAAGCCCATGAGATTTTTAAGATAACCCCGTGTACCTCTATATGCGAATATGATAGGTTCTTCTTGAAGCCTACGTTGTGGAGATTCCAAATCTTCAATTTGTTTTGAAAACCCATGGTTGAATCTTGAATTACTTGAGTTTTTATTTTAAAACCCTAGATAGAGTTCTTGAACAAATTTGATGAATTAAGGTGTATTTTGGGGTCTTTGGGTACTGAATTTCGTGTTTAGGGCTAAGTAAGGGTGGAAAAGGACCATTTTTATCCAAAAATGGAGTGTCTAAGTCACTTGAAACCTTTACATAGGTGCTTCCTATGCTATTGCCTATGTTTATATAGGCGCCACCTATGCTATCACCTATGTTTACATAGGCGCCGCCTACTACTTTGAAAGGCCATAACTTCTTGCTCGGGTGCCGGATTTTAGCAAAATTGGTATTATTGGAAAGCTAACTCAAAGACCTATCATTTGACACATAGTAGGCTCTCTAATTCAACATATACAGAGAGTTATGGTCGATGGAAGCTGACATAAATTACAACATCCACTAAAACTTAATCGATCGAAATAGTTTCAACTCGTCCTTGAGTTGAAGGACCTCTATGGTCTAAATTCAAACTTGAATGGATTCACATACTACGCAAATAATTAACATGCCATATTGGCATAGGATTTATGGCTTCGAAATTATCAACGCATCAAAATATGGTCCATATTGTAGCCCGAAAATATAGGGTGTTACAGTCACTCTGATCCATATATAGTAATATGCGGGTGTTCAACTCCTACCCATATATGCAGAAATGTCATTTCGATCCACATATAATATTGGACGGGGCTATCCCTCTTATCACAAGCAACAAATATGCATTTCAAGATAATGCTCTCCTAGAGTAACTTAATTACACTATTATTAATTTGATGTTGCTTTTCAATCTCTCAATTCATATATACTTATATTAACCCAAAGTATAACTAGAAGAACAATTATCATAAGATATTATCATAATCCACCTTCAAATTTATAAAGGAGCACAAAACTATCAATTAGCATGTTCGTGAATCAGAACAAGTCATAAGTCATGTAAATCATACTCTCAAAACAAGAAATCCTTCCAAGAAAGTCAAATAATTACATAAGCCCATAACATAGTATCGGTACCCGTATAAATTTTCATCATCTCATTTATACAAAAGTTTCATCATCCATTATCCATATGTCCAATCAAGCATTACACTAGCAATTTATAAAGATTCAAAGAAAATTTCAACTTTTCTTAAACAAAGTTTAAAATGTCAAATAACAAACAAAGTTTAAAATGTCAAATAACAATCTTGCCTTTTCATGGAGCCTCTAAATGGCCTCAAGTTGATTAAATATATGATTTGAATAAGTCAACAAGTTTGTAAAAATTTATAGTATTATACTTTTATCATGAACCCAAAAGTCATCTCTAATCCCCAAGGTCAAAATTGTAATTTATTTTAAAATTAATTTACGCATATCTTAGGGAGCTCACAAATAAATAATAAAAAGCTAAATTAGGCCTTTAAATGACCTTAAATCAAGAAATTTCATAAATTTCACTTTCGAACTAAAATTCTCAATTTGTTTAAAGTTAAACTACTAGTTTAAACACTAACCAATGATAAATTAGCGAAAAATGTGTAATTTATGGATTAGAATCATATCTTAAGAAGAAATATTGAAAATTACCTTTTGAATTAACAAAACATAATCCTAAGCTCCCAAAATTGGGTTATGATGTCCAAGATTAAAAATGAGAATTCAAATCTGCCCAGGTGCACCCTTCATTATGAATGTGATGGCCTTATCACTATTGCAAGGATGACCAAGACCCAACCTTCACGAATGTGAAACCCGCTGCGATGAGATTAAGAATAAAAATTAACTCAAGATCTATTTTACTCTACGTGATTCTGATATTCTTTTCGTGATTGTAATATTCCTTTTATGATCATGATGCTCCAACTGAATACTCTTTGCGAATATGACAAAACCTCTATGATTGTGAATTAAAAAACACCCTGCACCATAAACCACTGAAACAATTGAAACCAGGAATTGCTCAAGTCCCAAAATTTTGAAATAGGCCCTTTATTTATTCAGGACTCCTCAAAATAAAGAAAAAATTATATATATACCACATGCTAACTTTGCCTTATTACATTACATACCATGTTGAAAAAGAAATTACAAAAATCTCAAATTAATTACTTAAACCCTACCTTTTTTATTCTCTCTCTTCCTTCTTATACATTTTAAACAACCATATTTTGCTTCAAATTATGCTCCATATTTTTCACCTAAAATCTTGCTACCTTTTTTCTCCATTTATTTAGTATGTCATCTATGATTATGAGTAGCAGCTGTAATTTCAATTTTACCTTCCCTTCTTCCTCACCATTTCACTTCTCCTTAACCACGGATTCCACTTTCTCTACTCGGAATTCATAAACCTAAAATTATTTTTTTTTCTTTTTCAGAAAAAAATTAAACCCAAATTAATCAAATAAACACTCTCAATAACAAAACAAAATCAAATTGAAAAAACCCTTTGATTATTATTTTGCATAATTCTTTCGTTTTTTAATTTGAATTTTTTGTTGAAGGAATTTATTATGTATAGATCTTGAACAGTGATGGCTTGGAATGTATTCAGATTTCATACGGTCCTTAAAGGACTGGGTCAATTATGAACTTGTTGGTGTTAGGCATTGTGGGTGCTTATTACGTTGTCTTTTTGACCAACTATGGGGGACTAAACTAAAGGCCAAAGCCAAAGAAAATATTTACTGGGATTTTCCCTTTCACTTATTAAATTTCTCTTTCACTAATTTGTTAATGATTAAAACAACATATTACTAATTAATCTGACATTGTGTTTTGAACACATAATATGTTTCCTGTTATGTACCTTTGCTTCTAAGTGAATCTTATATTTAACTAAAGACAAATACGTTTTAAACGTATGTATTACATAACAGTATACATGTTGTAAAACGTTTACTACTTGTAAAAAAATTATAGAAATTGTTAATATCATGCACATTTATAATGTATGATGTTATATCATACATTGATACGAATGTATAATCAAATATTATACATTCGTAAGTCTACTGGAATGGCACAGTTTCACTATACATTGCTTTGAATGTATAACAACTTATTATACATTCAAACGTTTACTGGAAAGACACACATTTATTATACATTGATTTGACTGTATAGAAACATATTATACATTCGTCAATTTACTGGAATGATACTGTATATAATTTTTTTAAAAAAAAATTGAATTCAGTTAAATTTCGTTATTGTATTTCTAATAACCTCATACATGTTAGAAAAGTATAATGCTATATCATACATTTATTACACATTAACTATTATTGTATAATATTTTAATACATTGTGCGTTTCAACAATTACTTACTCCTATAGAGGGTAAGTTAAATAGTTAATTTGCATTTATAATCATGTTCTAACTTCAAGCTATATGGTTACGAACTATGATATAGGAAAAAAGCATAAAATTTTTATACTAATATAAATCATTGATTAAAGAAATTAACATCTATAATCAATAAAAAAAATATATATTACTTGCTCCAGCATTCAGATAAAAAACTAATAAAAAATGTTTATACAACCAAAACCATTCAAAGCATCCGCACATAGAAAACCATATTATATTCTTCATGATTCCTTTGGAAACAAACCGCAAATCCTGCGATTGTGACCGACTCGTCCGCATTTATTGAAATTACTATTGCGTCACTTTTGTATGACGTATCATTAATTTCTGACTCCCAAATTTCAGAATGTCGCAACAATACGGAGATATTCATATTAATTTTACTAATATTGAAGAACGTATGTATAAGAAGATTTTAGTAGTTTTGAAGAACGGGTGTAGAAGAAAGCGATTGTTTTTTGGCTTTTCAGATCGTGAATCACAGGAAAAAAATTATGTATAACAAAAATTTTTAAATTCAAATATCTGTTATATGTTCTATCAATAAACGATTTAATGTTGGCTAATTACTGCCTTTAATTAAGGAACTATAAAATAATTAAAGATTTTCTTACCTTAAATATAGGATTAATTGTTACATCATACATTCGACCAATGTATAATATGTGACCGAATGTATAAGTATGTTTGCAAAAAATGAGAGAGAGAAAACAACAAGAGAATTTGTGTAATTATTTTCCTTGTCTAGGGGATTTATGTTGTTTACACTAAAATAAATCAAACATATAACTCAACGAGAAACTACATTCGAAATTAACTTATTGGAATTATTGAATCACCTATCCTAGATCATCTTGATCAAATGTTGGCCGAAGTCAACTATAAGCTTTTCAAACTTCAAAAATCCAACTAATGATCGGAATCACTCCTGAATGCCTCAATTCCTAAACCAATTGTCCAATCAAGTCAAAAAATACCTTCTAGACCTAATAGAACTGTCGAAATTTTATTTCGAGCACGTTAACTTGAAATGTTGACTTTAGTCAAAATTTCCAACTTTCAACCTTTGAAACTGAAAAAACTTCCACAAAATTTACAACAACAATAATATACCCAGTATATTCCCACCAAGTGGGGTTTGTGGAGGGTAAGTGTACGAAGTCCATACTATTACCTCAATTGTGAGATAGAGAGGTTGTTTATGATAGACCACCGGCTTAAAATAAAGCAATCTAAGATAAGATAAGAAATAGTAATAGAATAAGATACAATTGAAATTAACATATACAATAATACCAATAGCAAAATACTCCAAGTATACATCAAAACATACACCATCCTCAAAATTTAATCACCTCAAAAGTTGTCCCCTGTCTCCACAGACCACAAATACCATGCTGAAGGTACAAGAAAAAAGTAAAACTAAATAAATATGCAAAAATCATGAAATAATTATGAGGATAATTACAAATCAGTTAACTCAGAATATCATGAAATAACTAAATTGTATGATTTTGAAATTAGTTAATTGTATATGATTTTTTTTGTATTGCTCAGACTCAACTTAGATTTGAATAATGTTTTTGCATATGATTTAGGGGAAGTGGTCAATCTCCCCAAGTGTGAGAGACATGAAGGCCAAGAGCTAGCTACCCCACACGTTTATATACAATTCAACTTGGAAAAAATAATCAACTTCTACAGTTATGCATGTGATAGTGTTAGGGATAGACCAAATATCCCCCTACTTGTTAGTATGATTGTTTGTTAAATTTTTTAAGAATCAATATTTTCAATTAAATTCAGTTTCAGTGCACATCTTAGATTTGGTGGCTTAGTTTCAAAGATGCTAGTGTTAATTAAATTGATGTTTATTTCACTTCGCTACATTGCATTATAGTTATTTAGCTCAGACTAGTCATGTTTCTCTATTTAGGAGGTTGTGTTTGAAAGCTACCGGGCGATTAATCCGTAGGTTTGTAACATCGTGTGGCATGTATTATGGATATGGTGCCGAGACTTGGGGCTAGAGGTGAACTCTTACGATCCAGTAAGTAAGCTTTATTGACTCTTTCAAGCGGTAACAAAAAAGCTTCTTTCAACTTGTTTTATGTTTAGTTATCTCATATTATTTTTGGAGATGCCCTGTATGTTAATAGAACTTTATTGAAAGAAAGAAAGGCTAAGGTTTACAATATAATCTGAAAAGCATGAAAAAACTAACTAAAACAAAAGTAGGCTATATATATACATAGCCAATAACCTAAAGGTCCATAAACTAAAGGCCCAATAACATATGGGCTAACATCCCCCCTCAAACTCACAATGCAACAGCAATAAGCATTGAGAGTTTGTCACACAAAAAACGAAATCGAGACGCCGACTGAGCCTTCGTAAAAAGGTCAGCAATCTGCAAAGACGATGGAACAAAAGGAAGCGATATGGTCCCGAGCTGTAAATGATGACGGGTGAAGTGACAATCAATCTCAATGTGCTTCGTACGCTCATGGAAGACAGAATTCTTTGCAATTTGTACCGCACTTTTGTTATCACAATGCAGGGGAGTAGGCATAGAAATGTGAACCCCCATATCTGCAAGAAGCCAACGTAACCAAATAATCTCACATGTAGTCACAGCCATAGCACGATACTCAGCCTCCGTGGAAGATCTAGAGACAACATCTTGTTTCTTGCTCTTCCACGAGATTAAAGAGTCTCCAAGAAACACACAAAAACCAGTGGTGGATTTACGATCATTGCGATCTCCATCCCAATCAGCATCACTATAGGCTCGCAACTCGAGAGATGACGTCGAGGGAAACAAGAGATTCTGAAACTGAGTGCCACGAAGATACCTTAGAATACGAAGTACAGCTCCCCAGTGAACAGAAGTAGGAGCAGTAACAAACTGGCTAACAACATGAACTGCATGTGCTATATCTGGACGAGTAACCGTAAGATAAACCAAACTACCCACAATAGTCCGATAAAGACTCGGATCTGATAATGGAACACCATCACTAGGAGAGTAACGTGCATTGGTTTCAAGGGGAGTATCTACAGTCCTGTTGTCAGAAAGACGCGCTCGTGTAAACAAGTCAGATATATACTTAGTCTGAGAAAGAAGATACCCTTTCTTAGACTGAGCCACCTCAATACCCAGAAAATAACGCAGCAAGCCCAAGTCCTTCATTGCAAATCGATGAGCCAAATCATGCTTCAATAACTCAATACCACTATGATCATCACCAGTAATAATCATATCATCTACATATAAGGACAATAGAATTCGCCCTGCACTTGTACATCTAACAAACAATGCTGAATCATGGTTACTCGGGACAAATCCAAGGGAAGTAATAACAGTGGAGAATTTCTCAAACCAAGCACGAGGGGCTTGTTTGAGACCGTATAAAGCTTTTCGAAGCCGACAAACTTCACCTGGCTGGTGGTCAATACCTGGGGGAGGAGTCATATAAACTTCCTCGTGGAGATCACCATTCAGAAAAGCATTCTTGACATCCATCTGAAATATCTTCCACTGTCGAACGGATGCAACAGCAATCATAGTGCGAACAGTCGTCATCTTTGCTACGGGGGAAAAAGTCTCCTCATAATCCATACCATATTGTTGTGAGTACCCTTTTGCCACAAGTCTTGCCTTGTATCGCTCAACAGACCCATCAGATTTTGTTTTTATCTTATACACCCATCGACAACCAATCGCATGCTTACCAGGTGGGAGAGTAACCAAATCCCATGTATGTGTATTATGAAGAGCAGCAAGTTCCTCAGCCATAGCATTCTGCCAAAGAGGATCAGACACAGCCTCTCTATACGACTCAGGTTCAGACAAATGATGTATGTTTGCAATAAAGGAAGCAAATGAGGCTGAATATGTAGAATAGGAAAAATCTGGCAGTTTGGTGGACTTACAAGGTCGAGTAGACCTCCTCAGAGGTGGTGGGTCTCCAGTCTCAACAGTCGAAGGAGCAGACTCAGGCACAGGCGAGGCTGAAGCACTATCAGGTGGCACACCAGAAGGCATGGATGGATCCGGAACTGGAACCTCTATGTCAATCCCAAAGGGATCAATAAGCCGAATATCTGACTTTGTCACATCATGGGTTTTAGCTGGAATGGAATAAAAAGGAATATGTTCCAAAAAAGTGACATGTCGTGAAACACATAATTTCTGACTTACAGGATCATAGCAACGATATCCTTTTTGTCCAATACCATACCCCAAAAACACACATATAGCTGATTTTGACCCTAACTTATTTCGTTCAACATGAGGACGAAGAACAAAGCAAGTACATCCAAAAACTCGTAATGCAGAATAATTCGGCGGGTGACCATATAGTTTCTCAAACGGAGACATCCCTGAAGTCAATGCAGTAGGAATACGATTAATCACATATACAGCAGTTAGGACTGCTTCTCCCCAAAAAATACTAGGAACCTCTGCAGACAAAAGTAAAGAGCGTGCTGTCTCAACAATATGACGATGTTTTCTTTCTGCCAGACCGTTCTGGTCAGGAGTGTCGGTACAAGATGACTGGTGTATGGTACCATCAGAGGCAAGTAACTGAGTGAAGTCATTAGAGGTATATTCACCCCCTAAGTCACACCTGAAACACTTTATCACAGCCGAATGTTGTGTTTTAACAAGGGCTCTAAAGTTGTTGTAAATGCCAAAGAAATCAGATCTGCGTTTCATAAGATACACCCAGGTATAACGAGTATAGTCATCTATAAACGAAACATAATAGGTCGATCCACCCTTAGTGGATACTGGCGCTGGTCCCCATACATCAGAATGAATAATATCAAAAGGAGCAACAGAATAAGACACACTTTTATTAAACGGTAAGGCAGAAAATTTTGCCAGTTTACAACCACTACAATCTGAAATATCACTAGTGTTCACATGACCCAAAGCACCACTAGAGACCAAAAACCATAAACGTGAAACTGACACATGTCCTAATCTGGAATGCCAAAGATAAAACTGAGAAGACAAAGGACTCAAACGAAAAGAAGATAAATCTATGCTAGAGGCAGCAACTGCAGACACTTTGAGATTCTCCAAGACATAGAGTTCCCCCAACCTATGGCCGGTCCCAATCACCCTCTGAGTGTGTTGGTCCTGTATAACACAAACAGAATCAGAAAAAAATACCCAATTACCAGCCTTACACAACTGACTGACCGAAACAAGATTTAAAGCAAGTTTGGGAATGTAATAAACATCAGAGAGGACAATGTGAGGGGTAGTAACAGAACCAACACCCTCGACTGACATAGGTACAGCACTCGCGGACATAACAGAGATTGGTGAAATGGGTGACAAAGAACCAAACGATGACAAATGAGGGGACATGTGATGAGACGCACCAGAATCCAATATCCACAAGGAGGAAGGAATACCTGAGGTACTAGAAGAAACTGAACCCGAATGAGACATAGATGCTGACATGGCCGTAGGATTAGAAACGAAGAACTGTCTGAACTGCTCGAAAACCTGGGGATCCAACGCAGAAGGTGGCATAGTGCTAACATACTCAACATCTACAGATGGTGCAGCAGCAGCGAACTGTGGAGGACGAGATGACCATGGAGGAGCACCAGAGGAGCGTGACGGAGACTTTTGCTGCC
Source organism: Capsicum annuum (assembly GCF_002878395.1). Lineage (NCBI taxonomy): Eukaryota > Viridiplantae > Streptophyta > Magnoliopsida > Solanales > Solanaceae > Capsicum > Capsicum annuum. The sequence goes on along the minus strand of NC_061111.1, from coordinate 161,834,939 downwards.
CATATTTCTGTTGCTGCCCAGATTGAGGCTGTTTGACCTTGTTAAGTAACAACGGACACTGAGCCTTCCAATGATTTTTCTGTTTGCAGAATGCACACTCATCAAATGCAACGTTAGGAGATTGTCGAGTCTGAGTGCGTGGTGGCCTAGACTGATCAGTTGAAGCAGCAAACACGACAGGAGTAGTAGTTACTTTAGACCCTTTATCCACTTGAGACTTGATACGAGTCTCCTCTGCAATCAGTTCATGAACCACAGAATCAACAGTAGGGAGGGGAGATCGATGAAGGATTGTTCCACGTAGGCCCTCAAAGTCAGAACGTAGTGCCATCAAAAACTGAACCAAGCGTTGCTCTTCCCGTCTAGCAATGTACGGCCCAAAACCTTTTAACTCTGCAGATTCAGTAAGTGCCAATTGATCCCACAAATCCGACATGGCAGCATAAAAATCTTGAATACTTAGATCATGCTGTTGAAGAGCACGGATATCATACTCCAACTGGTACTGCTTAGCAAAATTAGACTGAGTGTACAGTCTTTCCAAATGATCCCAGACCTCCTTTGCTGAGTCATACTTAGCCAATTGCATACCAATTGACTGAGTTACAGAATTGTTGATCCAAGTGATAATCTTGGAGTTATTAGTTTCCCATAAGTCCACCAACAAATCAAAATTTTCAGTTTTATCATCGATAGGTCTTAGTTTTACTCCAGTGATATAACCCCACATATTCTTCCCACGAAGAAAATTCTTCATGACATAACTCCAATAGGCATAGTTCTTACCATCTAATTGAGTACTAATGGACTGGAGAGAATCATCCTTTCCAGTCATTGTAAACACAGCAACACACAAACAATTCAAAAAAACAAAAAGATGCAAAACCCTAGGTTGAACAATTCCGAACGAACAACAATGGCAGCAAGCAAAAGAACGAAAGACGAACAATGGCAGCAAGCAAAAGTTCGATCCGCGCAGTTGGTGCCTGCTACAAAATCTTCAACCAACAAATCAAAGGACATGGATCAAACTAGCTCTGATACCATGTTAATAGAACTTTATTGAAAGAAAGAAAGGCTAAGGTTTACAATATAATCTGAAAAGCATGAAAAAACTAACTAAAACAAAAGTAGGCTATATATATACATAGCCAATAACCTAAAGGTCCATAAACTAAAGGCCCAATAACATATGGGCTAACACTGTAGACTATATATTTAAATTTAGTTCTTCAAAGCTCAATGACTATAGTGGATAGTGTTTCAGGTAAAATGGTTAAACAATTACGTTATTAACTTTTTTGTAAATATTGTGTTTAGATATGACTTTTCAGCTAGCTAGAAAAGGTTTCACTAAATAAATAAATTACGTAGGTTGACTGGTACCACGTCCAGCCCCAATTTAGGACTGACAAAATAATATTATCATCCACACGATTTAATTATTTGAATCCACTAAAAAAATGTAATGATGTTGTAATGACCCTTCAGGTCATTTTCTTGATTTGCGTGTATTTCGGTATTTCAAGTCATTTCACAGTGGATACAGGTCATTTATGACTTTTCGGAACTGTCAATTTGGTTATCGAATAGTTCGTTTAGGTTTTAGGCTCATTTCCTGTTTTGAAGCTTTCGTTGTTTAGGATTTGGTCTCAGACTAAAGATCCTATTAGATGACCTCAGATGAGAATTCTGACAGCGCCATCAACTTCGGAACGTTTATTTTATTCTAGGGGACCTTGATTAAGGTCCTTAGTCTTCCAAACTCGTTTTGGGTTATTGGGTGAATTATATAAAAATTGAAACTATAGGTGCGGGCTTCACATTTTAGTCGAAACAAACTCAGATAAAAGTTTTGATGGTTCTATTGAGTTTGGAAAGTCAAATTTGGTATGCTAGCATAGTTCATTTGTGCGCACGGGGTTCTAAATGTATCCCGAACACCCGATCGGTGTCTGTTTTGGACTTGATAAAATCTAGTACATGGCACGTGATATGACTGCTTAAGCGCTCAATGCTTTAGCACATAAGCGGCACCACGATTATTGTCAGACCGCTTAAGCGCTTGTGTTGCTTCCTTAGCGATAGACGCTTTAGCAGTAAGCGCTTTAACGCCCAGGTGTCCGTTTAAGCATCACCTGTAGCCTTTTTAATACCATTTTTTCACGTGATTTTCCACCATTTTCACACCAAGTTGAGAGCTCAAAGAGAGAAAAAAGTGGGAAATCATCCATAGAAGCTAAGGTAATCTAGCCTAACTCTCCTTGGTGATTTATCATTGATTTTTCCTTTAATTTCCATCCCAATTCATGGAAAATTCTCAGAAATTAGGTCTTACATTCCTAAAATTTAAGAGTTGATTTGAGACCCAATTTGTGTTCCATTTGTGCTCAACTTTTGAGCATATTCCTTGTTCTTTGAGGGACCTCGTGACAGATTTAATTTTGGATTCCATTTGCGGGCCTCGTCGGTTTATTCTTGATCAAAATTTCAACCCGACCTTTAATATAGTAATATGGATCTCATTTTACTCATAATGATGTGTAGATTACTATTTTAATAGCTTGACGGCATTTTAGGATCGTAAAGCAGAAGAGGAAGATTTGTGGGCATTCAAAGAATTACGGTTCCATATCGAGGTAAGCTTTTATCTACTTTTCTTTAGGAGATAGTACATTATATATGATACATGTTAAATTGGGATGTTAGGATGTGATATCGGGTAGGACACCGCGACTTAGCCTAAATTATGAGTTCACGGATTAGAAGGGTGAATCGACCCTTAAGGTGAAATACTTATTAGGCTTCTAGAATCCTAATAGTTTACGTTGCTAGCATGATAGGCATAGTTGAGGCTAATAACCCTTTCATCTAAGGTTTACTACTTGACTCGGTGGATCATGATGGTTTCTAGAATTAAGATATGATTATGTCGGTTATGTACTATTAGGCCCAAGGCTGTGATTATGATACTAGATGAATTTCGAGCGAGTGATTTATCCTTGAAACGAGTGTGGACGTAGTTTATAGACCTTTTGATGCTTATGATCGCATTGTTTGGATATTGGGGATGGCATGCATGATTCAGTACATTCATGTTCACTGAAATAGTATATTGTACGATTCCAACTAAAAATATGGTTTGAATACTATTTATCCTAAAAAAGAGTTTATCCCCACTTTTTACTTTTAAAATGGATTCTTTCTTAAGGAAAATCGTACCATATTAATGAATAACTTATGAGCCTTGGAGACTAAAAATGATGTCTTAGAGATTTGACCGAGATAGATTATGATCCACGATTTTGCTACTACTATTTACCTCGGTCGAGAGAGACTTTGACCCTTTGTACACTTTATGATCATTTAGTCCCAGAATTTACCCCTAAAATAGATTTACGGACTTACACTCCTTTAGCCATGGTTCTAGACCGTGAATATATATATATATATATATATATATATATATATATATACCCTATGTCTTGGTAAATTACCGGCACTCATTTGTACTCTTTGCATTGAGGTCGTTCTTTGGAAAGGGCTTGAACTACTTGATGCACTTTCCATTAGTTCTTTCATACTTTCTACTTCGTCTATACTAAAAATTATTTCTAAATCATTTTCTTTCCATATTTCATTCGTCAATGCATTTGAGAACTACCCAAACGACAAACGTCCATGCAGATGGATGGATCTTTTAATATTTATAGACATTATATACCAGTATAATAAGCAGTAATAAGCAGGAAAATAAAAATAGCTAGCTGAAGTAAAATAAGCAAGAAAATACAGGAAAAACAGAAAAATTGTAAATTGTTTTTTAAAATAAAGTGCTCAATAAAGTAAGTAAGCAATAATTTAGTGTGGATTTTCAAATATGATGTAAAAATCCTACTCAGTACTCCCTTCTTCAAAATTCTCAGTCATGCATTATACTAACACCCTGTTCATCTCTTTCTCTTCAGTTTGTATATATAGCAACTCCTTCTTTAATCACACCCTAGTCCTTTCTAATCTCTTAGGATATTCTTAATTTCTTAGGAATTTACAGATTAATCCATCGTTATTGCTAAACACTGAGAGACTAACCATACACTAGGAGTAAAGAGATACACACCATACAATGATAACATCAACAATATATATCACAAACATATATATATATTTACATATTAGGAAGAAAATACAAATATCTTTATAATTACTTACATGACTTGGGACGAAGAGAGGTTTCCCTTTCGGGAGTTCCCTTTAAAGTTGCTAGCTACTGATAGTGATTTAGAAATTTATACACTATTACTCACACTTTTTTTACTGAGAAATAAGAACACTTATGCTCACACTATATTCTTACACTCTAACTTATTTTCGCTCTGTCTTGCTCTGTTTGATAGCTTGGGTATTTATAGGCATTCAGTGAACTTCAAAATCGAATTTCAAATTGCTTGAAGAATCTTTTAGCCTGCCGGGTACATTTGTGGGACCTATTGTCACATGGCTTTAAAAGCTTCATTTTGATCTACAATCCACTTGTCGTCCACTTTATACCGATCATCCATTTTATTACGTCACTTCTTACGCCATTTTTCTTGTCTTCTTTTATCTTGTGTCATTGCTTACGTAAAATTGTCTCAAGTATCCAAATTGTGTAATGATATTAAGTCAAAACTCATTCCTAATTCGTCATCTTCGTTTGGGTCTTGGGTGAATTTATCCATCGCAGGATCATATTCCTCATTTTCTGAATCTATCATCCTGGGTATTGTCTTTGATTTTTGATTTTTCAAGATTACTTCTTTTGTTTTTTCATTTAAAAGTCTTCTAACCATTTCTGCGATCATTCGTTGCATTTTTTTATTATTTTTCTTTTTTCTTAAATAAAATCTTTTATTTTTTCTAGCTTGGATGTATTTTCTTCCTTTGTCTGAAAATTAGCTGGGAGAATTCGTGCACTTTTTGGCAAAGTGCCAGCCATTAACGGATTTGAGGCATCTTTACAAGTTACCGTTTGAACTGGACTAGCTGTATCTCAATCCGATACAGTGGATCCTTCTGCATTCGTTAGGGAATGCACACCCTTCTTATCCATTTTTGAATGAGACGGAGAACACTTTGAAATAATTTGTTGGATTTCATAGGTCTTTTGGGATAATTCAAAATGAAGAAATTTAATTTTGTCTTGCAAGATTTTTATATATTCTAGCATCTTTTATTTTCTTGTATGAGACTCTCTTTTTCTTGATTAAGGTTTTCATTTGTGTGTTTAGTCTCTTGAAAGCCTCTATCATAGTTGAACAATAGCCGCAGAAAATTATCTTATCTGTGTTTTTCTATATATTATACTAGGAATTTTCTTGAGTATTTGGTATGAGATTTGGGGTGATATAATAGTTAGGTCCTAGATTTCCTCTAGCGTAATCTAATGCGTCTGTAAGATCATTAAAGCCTTTGAAAAGTGGTATTGTATGGTCTTTTATTACGTCGACTACCTTTATCCATGTCTGAAATACTCTCTGCACTTATCCCTTTACAACTACATAAAATTTAAACCTCTTGTCTTGATTTTTATCTGAAAAATCATAGATTAATGCATTTAACACTGAAATAAAGTATTTGTTATCTCGTGGTGTCTTATTATAAAATATTCATAAGTTGTCTATCAAGCATGTCTGTTGCTTATATATTCTTACATCAACTTTGAGTCTGAAAGTCATATTGGATGGTGGATAGCATATTAAAATTTGCGTACTAAACCACATCCTTTCTAGTCTTTGATGTTCGAGCATTTTCTGCTGTCTAAAATGTGGATTACTCAATAAGGTCTGTAGATACCTGTCTTTGGTATAATTGTCTTAAGAAGGCAAAGCCTCAACCTTGCCTTTTCCCTTCCCTGGGTTCATACTGAAATAAGAAATGTTAGTTCTCCTGTATAATAAGTTAACTACACTGATCTGCCATGTTATTATCTTTTCCTTTTGTATGCTCTAATACAATGTTATAGATTGAGCTAGCGCCTAATAAATTTATCCATCTTCTTTTACTACTATTCTTTTCATTTATTTTTTGATACAATTTTACTATAGCTTCACAATCTGTTCTTACTAGTATTTCTGGTTTATTTAATATGTAGAATCTAAAGCTATTTATCCCATAAACTACCGCTAATAACTCTACGTCTATACAACTCATATTTCCTTTCTCTTTATATTTACCACTTTGATAAGCACAAATTCTTTTGTTCTTTTTATTACTATATTTATTAGTTTTTGCTTTTAACACAGCTCTCCATCCTTCTAGGCTTCCATGTATCTCGATTATTAAGTAGTCTATTTCTAGTGGCATAGCCAAATCTGGGATTTCTTGTATCATGCTTTCAAGTTTCTGAACCAATTTTATGTCTTCTGTATTAAAATATTTCTATCATGTTGTAAGACTCCGCAAAATCTTAAGCTTAATTCAATCCTTTAATGCTTGTTACGGGGCCCCAGACTTAGAAAATCTTTGTTAAGTATTCACACTTAGAGTTATTTTAGCCTTCATAGTTGGCGATCTTATTTCGCGACCCTTATAACTATTAAATATCGATCTTTAAGTTGCATCATGATCAGGAATGTCAGTAGGTGTTCTTGGATGAGTATCAGATTTTTCGAACATCGTTTGAAGCATGTTTGGGAGTCCAAATCAGTGTATCAATACAATCGCAATGCGCCGCATCGCCTATCGCATCGATGAATATTTTCCCCCAGGTCCTAGTGCAATTTTTAGTGAATCAACACGGACTCGACGCAGTGCGTCATCCACCACAGCTATTCTATTGACGCGGTGTGTCGGTCGGCGCGTCGCTAGGCCAGTTTTCAGTCATTAAAAAACCGCATCCTCAGGAGTATTTGGGTTATTTTCCCATGTCTATCATCCCCCAAATCACGTGATTTAGCCACTTTAGAGGCAAAATCCATTCAGTATTCTCAAAATTGCTCAAGAACAAAACCCTAGGGCTTCTAATTCAAGGTTCAAGATTCAAGAACTCACCATCAACCTTAGTCAATTCAAGTGTCAAGGTATGTGAAGTGTTCAACCAAGGATTCTTTCACCCTTGGAGTCCAAGAAACTCTTTTAAACTTCAAGTAGATTGATTTCATGATTTCCATGATTGGATTTAAGTGTATTTATGATTATAATGTTAATTGGGTTTCTAATCCATGGTTTATTACAAGATTCAGGTGGAATTGATTATCATGTGTGTAGTATCATGTGAATTCATGTTAAAGCCATTGAATTTGTGAATTTATGTTATGATACTTACATGTTGTTTTAGTATCATGTGCATAGTTGTGCTCCCCGAGTGCTTGTTAAAATGCTTATGTGAATTAAATGGGAAAAAAATCATGACATGCTAGTATATGTGTACACTTATGTCTTACAAGTGTTTGATAAAATATCTCTATGGATGAGTTATGAACAAGTGCACAGTGTTATGTTTTTCAAGTTTACTCTATGCTTTATTTTTCATGCTATCGAGTCCTGGGGGTATTCAATACCCAAAAATTTAGTTGTTTACCTAGAGCTACAGTAGGTACAGAACAGTTTTAGTAGTGTTATGAATAGTAGTACTCAATAATCAGTCACAGTCTTAGTTCAGTATTCAGTTCAGAACTTAGTGAACTTAGTTAACTAGTTCAGTATTCAGTTCAGAACTCAATAAACTCAGTCAGTTAACTAGATTTAGTAAATTCAGTCAGTTAGCAGTACTCAGTGAACTCAGTCCAGCTCAATCAATCAACACGATCAGTGTTAGTTCATTCAAGCCTAGTACAGTTTAGAGATCAGTTCAGGGTCCATTCAGTTGGGAGTAGGAATTAGCACCGAGCAAACTCAGGGATGGGGGCATTTCTGCCAGCTTAGGGTTTGACCCTTAGTAGCAATTCTTATGTTATAGAACTACATAGATAGCGTAGGTTGAGACATCTTCTTGCCATACTTGGGTTGATACATCTCACATGAGTTTTCCTGACAGCGAGGGTTGACTAAAGTGCTTCCTATTAGAGAGGGTTAACTCACAGCTTGTCTTTACCCTTCGCACTGTATTGACACCCTTCCAACTGGGTTAAAGGTTAGAACCCTATCCAATTAGATAGGGGCATATTAGTTAGATAACTACCTCCCATAATTTTAGTTTCAGTTTAAGTCTCAGTATAGAACTCAGTTCAGTTCTATAGAATCAGGACTGTCAGAAATAGTCACCTAGTTATCAATTAGGACTATCAGAAATAGCCACTCAATTATTAGTATTACAGTATCAGTAGACTAAGATATCATTTAATCAGTATTCACAACTCAGTAACCAGTGTTAACATGATCTCAGTTACAATTTATATATTCATGCATGTTATCTCATTCAGTTATATTTATGTTACCCAGTCAGTTATTATTCATGCATATGAGCCCATGCATATCAGCCTACCTGTAATGACCCAAGACTATCCCTTAGTCGTCACACGATGCTTACGACCCGAAGGACCACAAGCTAGCTCATGAATGATATCTACTGTAAGCACTGAATAATAATACTGAAATAAATATAGAATAATAGGCTAAAATGCCATAAGGTTCAAAACATCTAACATACTGATAAGATATAACATCTGTAAAACCAAATACTGTCTAAAAATCTAGTTTGAAAAGCCTCTAACTGAATCTGTCCAAAAGTTGAGTTGATGGGACAATCCCCCTACTAACTTCATCTACTAAAATACTGCTAAGCTGAAGTACTAAAATAAAAGAATATCCTCGATAGATGAGGACTCATTATTAAATCTGCTACTGCTGGTTGAATCTAGCTAAGCGCGATTAGGAACCTAAGCGTCCGAACCTATAATATGAAGCATCATAGTGTAAGAAACGGGTATGTGATCAGTATGTGGGAATGTACTGGTATACTAAATGAGGTAAGGCTAAATGTATGGGTTTATATGCATGATCAATAACTAACTAAATGATATAAAAGAGCTGGAGTAGCATGCATGGAGGATCTGTAACTACTGAACATACTGTGCCTACTGTGACTGAGTATACTAGAACTGAATCTGATAATAGATAACTGAATATACTGATAATGTTACATCATTGATAATCTGAATTACCATTAACTGAGTGACTATATCTGACAGCCTTGATTCTTTAGAACTGAACTGAGTTCTATTCGGGAGACTAAGACCAAAACTAAAACTGTGAAAGGTAATCATCTAACCGACATGCCCCAAATAAGATAAGATAACTGAACTGGGGTCCAATCTATAACCCCAATTGGAAGGGTGTCAGTACCGTGCCACGGGTAAAGACAAGCTAAAGAGTAACCCTCTACTGGAAGGTTCCCTAAACGAGAATGGTGGTACCCTCTACTGGCAGGTAAAGCACTCATCAACCCTCAACTGGCAGGTTTGATGTCTCAACCTACGCGGGCTACATAGTTCTGGAATACAAGAATTACTTCTAAAGATCACACCCTCTGTTGTCAGGTGAGCCCCCATCCTTGGGTTCACTCGGTGCTGAATCCTACTCCCAACTGAAAGACACTGAACTGAACTGGACTAAATTCACTGAGATTACTGAGTTTTCCTAAGTTCTATAATTGACTGAGTTCTACTGAGTTCTGTAACAGACTGAAAGTACTACTAATCGTGACATGACAGATACTATTCTGTAACTAATACTATCTTTGAATAAACAGCTAAGTTGTCGAGTATTAAATACCCCCAGGACTCGATAGCATGAAAAGTAAAGAAAAGCATAATCTTGAATAACATAACAATGTTTACTTGGTCATAATTCATTCATAGAGTTATTCCATCAAACACATGTAATCCATTAACTTGTACATGAATGAGGAATACATGTTAGCATGCTATAATGGCATTATTTCATTCTCATAGACAATTTATCAAACACATAAGAAGTATACGTGGTTCATTAAATCATAAACACTTAGGGTTAACATGGTTACAACAATCAACTTGCAAATGGAAGGGTGTATCATGAATATCATGTAATTCAACACATGCTAGAATCAATTCTTAGAACTTGTGGTCTAAATCATGGATTAAAACTCAAGCAACATCATGAACATGAATTCAATCTAATTCAAACATGGAAATCATAAATCATAAATCTTGTATTTTGAAAAAGGATTCTTGATCTCAATCGAAGGTAAGGATCCATGGATGAACATCTAACATACCTTAATTTGATGAGTTCTTGAAGAAATTCTTAGGATTGACCTTGATTCTTGAGAGTTAGGCTTTGTTTCCTTTAGAAAGAACTACCTTTTGATTTGGGGGAAAAGTGAATAATGAAGGGTTTTACACATTTTTAGGACTTAAATCCCACATATGGGCGGAATAAAATCATGAAAAAAGACTGTTTTGACCCTGGGTGCAACTTTAATTTTTCAAGAAATTTTCTCAATCTGGACCCCTAGCGCGACGCGATGCTATCACGCTGGACCACTTGAAAATGACGACTGGGAAATTACAAGGTGGTGCGATGCGGTGGTATCGCGTTGCCACTTTGTTTGTGAATTAAAAGTGCACCGCGACGCGGTGTAATCGCGTTGGTACACTGAAAATTGACAATTGCTATTTTAACACACTCTGCGATACTCTACTGGCCTGAATGATGATGTTTAATGACTGAAACTTAAAATCGCCATATCTTCTTACCCGGTTGTAAAATTTAGGCAAATTTTATATCGTTGGAAAACTAATTAAATTCCTACGCAATGATAGGCTCAAAACTGAAAATTACTGAGTATTCTAAAAATTTTGTTTAGGATAACCTATGTACTGAGGGCTAATCTTGGCTAGAGAAATACGGGGTATTACACTACCTCAAATAGCATACCAGTACATTCAAAGTACTGACGCATACCTTTATTTTGTGCTATGATTCTTATATCATAGGTTCAGATGCACAGGCTCCTGACCGTACTTAGCAGCCCAGCCTATCAGCAGCAGACTTAGTGGTGAGTCCTCATAGTTCGAGGACAGAGTATTATTTCAGTGCAGTTTTTAGTAGTTGGAGTTAGTTGGGGCTTTGTCCCATCAACTCCATAATTCAGACAGTTAGAGGCTTTCAGACTAGAGTATTTCAGACATGTGTTTCAGTATTTAGTTATCAGTATTTAGTACTGGTTTTCAGTTATAAACCTTATGGCATTTACAGCCTCACTTCCATATTTATTTTAGATATATTGTTATTACATTATTATTATTATTATTATACAGTGCTCATAGCAGGTACCAGTCATGGGTTAGCTGGTGGTCCTTCGGGGTCGCTAGCACTGTGTTGTATCCGGGGTATAGACTTGGGGTGTTACAAACTTGATATCAAAGCCTAAGGTTCAACAGAGTCCTAGGAAGTCTAAAATCCACATCTAGTAAAGTCTTGTACATGGGTGTGTAGCACGCCACACTTATGGACAGGAGGCTACGACATATTTTAGAAAAATTTTCCCTTCTTTCAGTATTCATGTCGTGCGAGTGAGCATAAGCTCAAGTTAAACTCTCAGTCTAATTCATTCATTCCTTTCGTCTACAGAACATGCTTCCCAAAAATGTTAATGGAAGAAGGAATAGAAATCAGCCAGTACCTCCGCCCATTCAGGCAGATCCCTTGAATGAGCATGTGTCTCACTCCGAACTCAGGACTACTTTCAATGCCTTAGCTTATTTAGTAGTATTCCAGAACAATCAGTTGTCTGTAATCCTATCTAGGATTATGACTCAAGCTCCACAGAGTGAGGAGAAGAGATCTAGGAAAAGAGAGAGAAATAATAAGAAGGCTAGAACACCAAGGCCAAAGAGTGGCCAAACAAATCCTCTTTGCCAAAAATATGGCAGAAACCATCAGGGCATGTGTAGGGCTAGTAGTGGGTTGTGTTTTAGATGTGGCAGGGCTGGTAGTGGGTTGTGTTTTGGATGTGGCAAGCTAGGCCATAGAATCAAATATTGTCCTCAGTCAGGTTCACAGAGTCAGTGTATCTGTCCCTCAGTTCAGTTCGATCACCTGAATCAGCAGGTTGCCACTTTCAATGCCACCAGTGGGCAATGTCTAAATAGGCTTTATGCACTTTAGTCCAGACAGGATCAAGAAAATTCCCCTGATATGGTCACTGGTATGTTACAGATCTTCTATTTACATGTTTATGCCTTATTAGATCTAGGAGCTTCTTTTTCTCTGGTAACTTCTTACATAGCAGCCAACTTTAAAGTCAGACTAGAAATTTTAACAGAATTTTTTTAGTGCCTACCCCAGTAGGTAAATCTATTCCAGCCAGACGAGTATACAAAAATTGGTCGATTATAGTATTTTAAAAAATCTCTTTAGTTGATTTCAGTAATAGAGTTGTTCCATTCCAGTTTCTTGATGGGCTAATCATTGAGTGAATGGGTAGTACCTCAGTTCCAGTTGATTTAATCTTGAATTTTTAAATTGAACCAGTAGAAAAAAGAGTTGAGAATTCTAAGTTAGTCAGTGTTGAGGTTGCTATATGATGATTGTTGGGGTAATAGAAAGCTAAGAATTGTATATCAGAAGAAAGTACTAGCAGTGGACCTTACAGTATCAGTTGTAGTCCTTCAAAATGAGTTTAAGGTTTATGAGTATCGTTATATCTCTGTCTCTAGAGTAAAGTGGTTTTAGTTTGATTTAAAGTTTATTAAGTGGTTCACAGACTTAGAATAATGGCTTTAAGCTAAGGGGGAGATGGTAGAATAAGTAACCAAGTTAGGCTTTCAGATTTTTAGTAGTAATGTCAGTATGTGTAGAAAAGTAGTGGGAAGGGATGATGCCCAACTCGTCCTTACCTCAGTGTGAAGCTTTGCACTGTAGCTATCACAATATCTATTCACGCCTTACATGTTAGCTCTATGATCATAGCTCATATTCGTGCACATGATCGAAAATCACGTACGCTTACCATTCCTAGTATAAGGAGTTCCAATTCACTCAGTGTTATTAATCATGTTCCATGAATACAGAAATTCCAAACTCAAGTCATACAGCTGATGACTCATATACTGATGCTTTACAGTATGCTCAGTTCCCATGACTCATGCTACACTCCTAACAGTCAGCTAAATTCAGATTATGTCAAGTATATCCTCAGTTTAGATCTCTTCATAAATCCATGGTGTTGATATTCTATTCCTCAGGCCTCAGTTAAGTATCGAGTTCGGCGTCGTATTCATTCATGCTTCAGGTCTTAATCTTTTAACCCTTTAGTGAACTCTTCTTATGAAATAATGTAGTGATGAACGATTGCTTGGATGGGAGAGTACAAATATTTCATGATAAGGAAAGATTTTTGCATGCTTTACACGAGGCTGTAGTTATGAAAATAAGCTTGAATGTTAGGTTAGTGTGCTAAGTAAATTGCTAGCAAGAAGTTGTATTTAGTTGTTGAAAGGGGGGAAATTATAATTTTTTCATGAGATGAGAAGTTGAGAAAATTCCGAGTGTGATTATATATTCAGATCCTCAGTTTATGTCAGTCTCCATCACGTAGTTATCATAACCCAGTATTTAATTCCAGTATGAGTCTCAGTTACAGTCTCAGTCGAGTAATCAGATCGGTAACTCAGTTCAATTTTAGGTTTGTTTGACCACAGCATATAGTTATTAGTTATTCAGTTATCAGTATTTTAGTACCTTAGTTTACATACTATTTCAGAATCATATTATACGCTTGATCTTGTATTCTCAAATAATGCAGTTTTTACTAATTCATGCTCAGTTATCTCATGTTACTCAGTCAGTCCTTACCGCATATGCATAATACTCTACAGTTTTAGTCCAGACTAAGTACAGTTCAATCCTACATGATCAGTATTCAGCTATCAACCACTCAGTTAATTGGATAAGTTAGTATGTTTATGCATTCATGCTCAGTACCCATGTGAATATTTTTAGTAGCCTTAAGTGAAATGCAGTGTTGAAGTAGAAATTCTAGTTGAGGGAATAGTCGAGAAAGATTACAAGTTAGTAGTTGCAGTGTATAAGGCTTAGTAACTCTATCTTAGATGATAAAGATTAAAGAAAATAGTTGAAATAGGTGTTATGGAGCTTAAGCTAGCTTAGATATGAAAGAAATAGCTCAAAATTATAAAATCCTAGGCTCAAAATCTGAAAAATAGTGAAAATAGTGAAAACCAAGTATATACCCAGACATCGCGATCACGAACCAGGTGTCGCGATTGCGGTACCTGGATGACAAGGGTATCGCGATCTTGGACTAATTATTGTGAATGCGACATATGTCTGCAAGCCCCAATCACAATCATGATAGGAGCATCGCAATCGTGATACCTGTTGAGGACTTAGTGCACTTCAAGTCTCTAAGGGCCCCTCAAGATTCATCTAAAATCCCGTGAATGCAAATAAACTATTCTACTCTATTAAATTTGATGCTCCAAACACAATGTCGATATCAAATTTTTAAAAAGATGTCATTTTCATAAAGTTGAACCTCGAAACCCAATATAACAACTTTCCAAATCGAGGGTCGAAATGAAATTCCAGTTGAGGGAATAGTCAAGAAACATGGCTAATATTTCATAAGCCTTGCTCCATATTACAGAATTGTAGCCACGTGGTGATTTTTTATTCAGATGTCTTATTCCGACCATGCCAAGATTTCCTTGCTCCCTAAAGTCAGTAGAATTTTATAGAAAGAGTTTTCAAGAAATGCTCCTGTTGAGTATAAGTTTACAGTATGAGTTAGGTCGTAAAGCCAGCAATTCAGTTTAGCAGTCAGGCGAACAAGCTCGTATGGTTTCCCATCTTTCTACCCAGTCGTCCTATCCGAAGTCTTATAAATATGACCATCTTAGAATGGAGCATTTTGGTAGTTACAAGTTCAACTCGGTTCATGTATCATGCATCAATTTTAGATCCCAGATATTCAGTCACGATTCAGTTCATAGGTGCCCTGAGTATCGTCCTAGTCTTTCCTCAGTAGCTCAGCCAAGTCAGCATCCGTCAGGGGATATAATGTCCCAAGAAGGAGATGTACTATAATTCCCCGAGCTTCTATGATCTAAACATTCTATTTCTCTTCACGTAACAAATCCAATTTGGAGTAGTGGGTACTCATAGGTGGACCCTCAAGTTCCAATCTCAGCCATAAACCATGTATTCAAGGACTCAGTTCAGTTCATGATATTCAGTTCATGTATCATATTTTAGGCTCAGTTATGTTCTTATGTTTCTGTTCATGCGTGTTTAGTAAATAATCACGAGTTTGAGATTGACGATTTTGTATTCCTGAGAATCTCTCCCATGAAGGGAGTGAAGAGGCTCAATAAGAAAGAAAAACTCAATCCTTGATTTATCAGTCCTTACCGAATTCTCGGTCGCTTTGAAAAAGTAGCTTACGAGCTTTAGTTGCCTCTAGATTTAGCTTTAGTACATCCGATGATCTACGTCTCCTTTCTTAAGAAGTGCATAGGTGACCCAACAGTTGTAGTCTCCGTAGAGGGTATAGATGTTCAGAACAACCTCTTATGAGGAAATTCCAGTCAAAATCCTTGATTTTTAGATTCGCAGACTGAGGAACAAAAAAGTCCCTCTGGTCAAAGTTCTATGGTGAAATCAATCCATTGAGGGAGCTACTTGGGAAGTAGAAGCAGATATACGGACTAAGTATCCTCACCTCTTCTCCGCAAACTCAGGCTCAGCTCAAGGTAACAGTTTTCCTTAAATTTACTCAGTTTCATGTTCAGATGTAGTTACCAACATGGTATTAAATAACATTACATACTCAGTTACGCATTTATGAATAATTCAGTTATGTAATTATGCATCAGGTATGCATGTTCAGTCTACAAACTCAGCTTATCAGTAATATCAGTTATGAAATCATACATCAGTTATGCATGTTCAGTATGATAATTTAGTATATCAGTAGTCTCAACCATGAAATCATGCTTCATTTTTTGCATGTCCAGTATGTACTTTTAGTCTATCAGTTCTCCCATCTTAGTCAATCTCATTCGAGGACAAATGTTCTCAAGGGGGAGATATTGTAAGACCCCGCAAAATGCTAAGTTTAATTCAGTCCTTTAAAGCTTGTTAAGGGGCACCAGACTTAGAAAAATTTTGCTAAGTATTCATACTTAGAGTTATTTTAGCCTTCATAGTTGACGATCTTATTTTGCGACCCTTACGACCATTAAATATCAATCTTTAAGGTGCTTCATAATCAGGAATGTCAGTAGGTGTTCTCGAACGAGTTTAAGATTTTTCGAACATCATTTGAAGCACGTTTGGGAGTCCAAATTAGTGTATCGATGTGATCTCGATGCGTCGCATCGCCTATCGCGTCGATGAATATTTTCTCCAGCTCCCAATGCAATTTCCAGTAAACCGATGTAGATTCGATGCGGCGCGCCGTCTACCGCGTCTATGTTATTAACATGGTGCGTCATTCTATACGTTTCTAGGACAATTTTTAGTCATTAAAAATCCGCGTCCTCAGGGGTATTTGGGTTATTTTCCCACGTTTATCAACCTCCAAACCACGAGATTTAACCACTTTAGAGGCAAAATCCATTCACTATTCTCAAAATTGCTCAAGAACAAAATCCTATGGCTTCTAATTTAAGGTTCAAGATTCAAAAACTCACCATAAACCTTAGTCAATCAAGTACCAAGGTATGTAAAGTGTTCATCCAAGGGTTCCTTTCACCCTTGGAGTCCAAGAAACTCTTTTAAACTTCAAGTAGATTGATTTCATAATTTCCATGATTGGATTTAAGTGTATTCATGATTTTAATGTTAATTGGGTTTCTAATCCATGGTTTATTATAAAATTCATGTGGAATTGATAATCATGTGTGTAAAATCATTTGAATTCATGTTAAATCCATTGAATTTGTGAATTTGAGAATTTATGTTATGATGCTTAGATGTTGTTTTAGTATCATGTGCATAGTTCTGCTCCCCAAGTGTTTGTTAAAATGCTCATGTGAATTAAATGGGAAAAAATCATGACATGCTAGTATATGTGTAAACTTATGCCTTACAAGTGTTTGATAAAATGTCTCTATGGATGAGTTATGAACAAGTGCACAGTGTTATGCTTTTCAAGTTTACTCTATGCTTTATTTTTCATGCTATCGAGTCCTGGGGGTATTCAATACCCAAAAATTTAGTTGTTTACCTACAGCTACAGTAGTTACAGAACAGTTTCAGTAGTGTTATAAACAGTAGTACTTAGTAATCAGTCACAGTTTTAGTTCAGTATTCAGTTCAGAACTCAGTAAACTCAGTCAGTTAACTAGATTCAGTAAACTCAATCTGTTAGCAGTACTTAGTAAACTCAGTCCAGCTCAATCAATCAACACGATCAGTGTTAGTTTATTCAAGCCTAGTACAGTTTAGAGATCAGGTCAGGGTTCATTCAGTTGGGAGTAGGAATCAGCACCGAGTGAACCCAGGGATGGGGGCATTCTTGCCAGCATAGGGTTTGACCCTTAGTAGAAATCCTTGTGATACAAAACTACGTAGATCGCATAGGTTGAGACATCTTCCTACCAGACTAGGATTGATACATCTCACATGAGTTTTCCTGCCAGTGAGGGTTGACGAAAGTGCTTCCTGTCAAAGAGGGTTAACTCACAGTTTGTCTTTACCCGTGGCATGGTATTGACACCCTTCCAACTGGGGTTACAGGTTGGACCCCTATCTAATTGGAGAGGGGCATATTGGTTAGATAACTACCTCCCACAGTTTCAATTTCAGTTTCAATCTCAATATATAACTCAGTTCAGTTCTACAGAATCAGGACTATTAGATATAGTCACCCAGCTCAGCATAGAACTCTGTTCAATTCTACAGAATTAGAACTGTCAGAAGTAGTCACCCATTTATCAATTTATACTGTCAGAAATAGTCACTCAATTATTAGTATTACAGTATCAGTAGACTCAGATATCAGTTAACTAGTATTCAGAACTCAGTAACCAGTGTTAACATGATCTCAGTTACAGTTTATGTATTCATGCATGTTCTCTCATTCAGTTATGTTCATGTTACCCTGTCAGTTATTGTTCATGCATATCAGCCTACCTCACTTAGCATACCAATAAATTCAAAGTACTGACGCATACCTTTCTTTTATGCTATGATGTCTTATAATATAGGTTCAGACACACGGGCTCCTAACCGTACATAGCAGCCCAGCCTATCAACAGCATACTTAGTGATGATTCCTCATAGTTTGAGGATAGAGTATTATTTCAGTATTTCAGTGTAGTTTTTAGTAGTCGAAGTTAGTTGGGGGCTCTTCCCATCAACTCCATAATTCAGACAGTTAGAGGCTTTCAGACTAGAGTATTTCAGACATGTGTTTTAGTATTCAGTTATCAGTATTTAGTATTGATTTTCAGTTATGAACCTTATGGCGTTTATAGCCTCACTTCTTCATTTATTTCAGACAGGTTGCTATTATAGTATTATTATACAGTGCTCACAGCAGGTACCAATCATGGGTTAGCTGCTGGTCCTTCGGGGTCGCTAGCACCGTGTAGCATCCGGAGTACAGACTCAGGGCATTACACTTGTGGATCCTGTTTTTGAATATATCGGGTTAGCTACCTTTCCTAAGTCTTTAATAAAATTTCTTGCATAATATAATAATCCTAAAAAACTTTGTAAACCTTTTGTTTTATGTAACATATCTGGCATTTCTAAAAACTTTTTTGCTATATGAGGTTGTAATTGTATTCTTCCATCCTCAAGAACTACTCCTAGGAAGTTAATACTACTTTTACATAACTCCATTTTCTTTTTACTAATTATAATTCTATTATCTACAAATAACTTTAAAACTTTCTGCAAATGTCCTAAGTGCTCTCTCATATTTTAGCTAAAAAATAGAATGTCATCTACATAGACCGGTATAAAATTCTTATAATTTCCAAAAATATTATCCATTTTATATTGGGGGTGCTGTTATTAGCCCAAATGTCATGACTAACCATTCAAAGTGGACTTCAGGTCAAGTAAAGGCCGTTCATTTTATACTTTCTTCATGCATTTTAATTTGCCAATATCAAGATTTACAGTGAAATTTATTGAATATTTTTTGTCCTTGAATTCTATTTATTAGTTCTGTTTTATCTGGTAGCTTATATCAATCCATTTTTGTATTATCATTGAGTCTCTTATAATTAATTATCATTCTTGGTTTTCCTCTTACTATTTTACTATAGTTTCTCACTATGAAAGTTGTTGAACTGTGTCTTGATTTTGACCTTCTAATTACTCCTAATTCTAATAGTTCTTTAATTTGTTCTTCAAAATCTTTTAGATCTTGATTAGTTGATTCTATTGATGTTTTTTTATTGTATATTCTGAATTAATTATTTCCAATTTGCAGGTTATTTGGTTGGAGTCCCAATGCTTCAAGGGCTTTTCCCTAATAATTTCTAATTTATCTAAAGCTTGTATTATTTTTCTAGGTCTTTTTGATCCTTTATTATTCCTATTTGTTATAGACCTTTCTTAAAATTATATAACTCTGTATATATCTCTATTAGAGTGTACTCCTTCTCTAATTTATCTATATTCAACAATTCTTGTATTTCTTCATTTATTGATATTTTTCGCTACACTTACAATTTTCTCCTTTATCACATTCTAATGGATTATTAGGGTCTATTTTGTTTGGGTTATTTATTTCTAATTCAATTGATCTTCTTTAAGATAGCAGTATTTAGTTGGGGTAGGTATTGTGGTTGTCGGGGTTTGAGTTATATTTTTAGATAATACAACCCCATCCAGAGTGAGGAGACAACTCCTATTATTTTGAAATAAAAATTCTAATCCTAAAACGAAATTCTCTCTAATATTTAAGTCTCGTACCCATATTCTATCAAGCTTGTATGAGGGCTAGTAAAAACTATCGCAAGTATTAATAAAACTTATCATTGCTCTAGGTAGATAATGTCTGTAAATATTTAAGGATCCATCCATCTGCATGGACGTTTGTAGTTTGGGAAGTTCTTTTATCAAACTTTCTGGTAAGACTTTTATTTAGTATGCTTTTCGTACATCCCGAATCTACTAAAGCTAAAGTCTCTAAATCATAATCTTGAATTTTAACTCTTGCTAAAAATTTTATGGTACTTATCTGTAACACCCCGTAGCATTCTTGACTTAACACCACTCTTAGTAGCATGCATAGAGAGCTTGCAACCTGAAATATTTCTAAGTGTTAAAAGACATAGTCATATTTTTGAGCCCTTAACTTCAATGATTTTTAAATTGATCTTTCCGACCTCGATACATAGATTTTTGAGTTGATTCATATTCAGGGGTGTAAAGTGGATGCCACAGGAAAGTTTTAGATTTTTCGGACGAGGTTTGGGATGTGTTTGGACTTCAAAAATAGTGGGTCACCGCGATTGCACCGCGTAGCGGTGGCAATAGCGATGGGCCACTTGGCACATCGCGTTGTGGTTCCAAAGTGGGTTGTAGTTGTGAATTTAAATTTTGAGGGGTAGTCTCATCTTTTTCCTATAGCCCCAAATTGTGCTAATAGCAGATTAAAACGTCATTAGGGCATTATATGCTCAAAATTACTCAATTTCTCTCAAGAACTAAACCCTAACTCTTCCCCAAAGATTAATAATTCAACCTCTAAGTTCAAGATTTCAAGAAAAGAGTCAATATTAGGGCTTCAATCTTCAAACTAAATAACATAGGCTACGTGGGACTATCCTTAAACTCCATGGGCATGAATTTTATCGTTTTATCAAGTGTAAGGGTTTATAATCATGTTGCAAACTAAGGGTTTTAATATTGATTCAAAAAGCATGTCATGAAATCATTTTGATGGAAGTATATATATTGTATTGAACTCTTTTTCGTGGAAATTGAATTATAGTCCTTAGGTATATACGTTTATAGTTTTGAAAAGTTTAATTGAGAGCATGAACAATGAATTCCCTCTCTTGTTACGAAACATAGTGTGTATTTGTATTGTGAGTCATTTTGAATGCATGAACTAAGATTTGAAAGTAAGTTCCTTAAAATCATGGTGTTTGACATAGTCTATGATATAATGAGAAGGAGTTTTCTTGCTATAACAATATTTTTTGTATTAAAAGAGACGAACTGCATGTGATTGAATAATTGGCATGACCACTGCATGTTTCAGTCTTGCAAAAAGAGGGTAATTGCATAAGTTTTCTTAAGATTTCAAAATGATGACTCTCTTGTGATGTTATAAATCTTTGGTGGTCATTTGTATATTTTGAATGAGATGGGTTGTGAAATGGATACGATATGAATGACTTTCAAGTTTGGGTATGACGATACCTTGTGATGACATGCCCTTAACATATTGAGCATAGAATGATTTTATACACGAAGTATGATGTTTAAAGAACCAAAATTGATCCTAAAAAAAGGTAGATGGTTACCCAAATAAGGCGTTTGAGTGTAAGGGCTCATCGCTGAAAATCAAGTTTTATCGATTCGAGTGATATGATTGGCTATGGCCAATGTATACTTGTCCTCGAAACGCTACTATACTAGAATAGTATTTAGGACTCCAATCCTTGCGGCAAACTTGGATTTAGAGGCTTGGCCGACGAGTAAATGGCGGACCCATATAGCCCGTGGGTACTAGAAATATAGAGTGTACCATCTATCTCAAGAGTAAGACAAAGTGTTGAGTCATGATTATAAAAAAGTATTTTGAAACTCTAAATTATACCCATGTGTTTTACTTATCTTATGTGTAATGTTTTACGAAATGCTCTCATCTATGTTTTGTAATAAGAATATTATTTTGAATTATTTCACATACCAGTACATTTGTATTGACCCCCTATATTTCAGGATCTGAGGCTCAGTCCCAAAGTCCCGCTAAGCAGTAGATTGGTTTGTCAGAAGTTTGCAATTGGTGAGCCTCCCTTATTTCGGAAGGCCTTGTTTATGGAACATTGTTATTTAATTTTTAGATCATGGTCTGACTGGGGGCCTTGTTCCAGTTTTCAGACAGAAGTCTTTCTCGTATTATTAGAGATTTTGCAGACTGGTGTTAGATGTTTCTGAATATTATGAACTTATATTCGTAATGATTAGTTGGATTAAGAGAATGACCGTGTTTTCGTTTTTCTATGTATTTCGCATTTCTTTAGAGTACTAGTGTAGTGTAAATGTTTTGCACGTGTATTTCATGTCAATCAATAAAATTATAATATAAAAAAATAAAATTGTTTTAAAATAGCAATTAATGTTAAAAATGATATATCTATTTAAATGATATAGTTTAACTCTGTAATTTATTAGTATTAGTTAACTTAAAACAAAAAATAAATCTTTTCAGCACTTTTGATCTTTGAAACTCATTTTTTTAATTTTTGTGATCACATCTAATAGTATTAGACTCTACCCTTCAATAAAATGAGATATATTTTTGAAAATTGAAATCAAAATATACAATAGTTTTAAAATTTTATATAAGCATGATTCTGGCAGAAAAATATTAACTTGAATATATTACTCCTATATGTACAAATATGTGATATAACATAAATATGATTAATATGATTAAGGATAAATTTCAGGAAAAAAAAACATGCCTCTATGTACATTTTTTATTAGTAATTTATAATTTTCTATTAAAGTTGCCAATTTTTGCTTAAACAAGGTTTTTAGTTTTTACCATCACAACTTCAATGCTTCTAAGACTATTTGTTCCTCGTGCTTTTGTGCAGATTCCTCTATCTAGTCAGATTTTGTTCATTGCATGAACTGACACAATGACTGTTACATTTTATCACTTGTACATGCTTTTGATATTGAAAAATTGCACTAAAACTTCCTCATCTCCATTTATTTAAGTGTCTAACTTAGCAATTAATAGATTTAAGAAATACATCCTATCTCTTCCGCTTGATGAAAAAGAGACCCTAAATGTACATTTTATTTTTTTATATTCTCATTGATGTAAGCCATTAAAGATTGATATTCGTCCTTCTCTTTAGTTATTTAATTTTTTTCCGTTACTTTAAAATATGTAGAACTTAGGTGAGGCACAAAGCACGATTGCTCTTAGCGATTAACAAAAAGAGCTTTTTAAATTTTAAAATCAACAAATTCAGATGTAAGAGTTTAGGTTTAGGAGCTAATTTTTTTCTTTAGGCGAAGGAGTATTTTACTTCTTAAGTAACTTATTCTAGTCTGAGGATCTTTTTAATTCCTTAGGTTTGAGTTTGTTCTCGAATTTAGAAAGAATAATTCTTGTATAGAATCAACTACAGATAGAGTCACATAACTTATAAGCTAGAAGGAATAGAGCATATATGTTGGGTTGAGAATTATTTTAAATCATAAATCTACTATATGGCATGCATTCAGTTTACAATAAAGTACTCCGTCAAATCGTAATCACTATCACTTTGAAGTGATTCGAGCATTAGTCAGGCTAGTACAATGAGCAAACATGAGCAAGAGGTTACACAATAATGATTAGGACTAAAAGGACGAACAATTGTTCAAGATCTGTCGACTGTTGCTAAGATATGTTCACATACATAAATTATCTAATCTGTTTTTACTAATTCACTCCTTAAAAAAAAGTCAAGATGCACTATTAAGCACACATATATACAAGTAACTATATCTATATAACAACATATCTAAAATAGTAATTATACAATTAAAAATTACCATTTCTTCTTCTTAGCAAACATCTTATATTTGCTAATCAGAGCTTGTTTTGAACGCAAAAAAAAAATAGTAATTACAGAATTAAGAGCTCACTTTTTCTTGTTCGTAGCAAACATCTTATCCTTGATAATTAGAGCCTGTTTTGAATGCAAAAGAATAAAAAACAAAATAGTAACTACACAATTAAGAACTTATGTTTTGTTCTTCTTAGCAAACATCTTATCCTTGATACACAAAACCTGTTTTGAATGAAATAACAAAATAGTAATTACATAGTTAAGAACTTGCATTTTCTTCTTTTTTAGCAAACATCTTATGTTAAAAAACAACAATAAAATCTTACCAATATATGCAGAAATAGTTGAACAATCTATTTAACACATTATAGATGAATAAATCAAACAAACAATTCTGAAATCAACAAAAAGATTACCGCAAGTTGATTGTGCTGGACATAATTAAGCATGATTAAGGATCCTTACCATATATACTCAGAAGTTATAAATGTCTTATAAGTCTTTACCATATATACTCAGAAGCTATCAATGTCTTATAATTCTTTCTCTTTTTCCACAAATAATTGATATAAGATCTACATGGAAAACATAAAAGAAACAGGTAACATTCTTAAATATTACCTTAAATATACGTGCATAAATTTATTTATATGTAGGTTAAATACTAATTGAATTAGAATTGTTAAACATTATGATTTCTTACCTAGATCAAATAAGGACATTAATTAATTTCCAACTATAAATTTTAGTATATAATTAATAAAAGAAAATAGTGAAAAGATGATTTTGTTTATTGTGAAATTTTTTTATGAAGGACAAAAAGTTCAATTCACTTTTCTAAGGGTCTTCACACTTTTCATATATTATAGATTATAGATTATAGATATGAATTGTGTATATAACTGCCAGTTAGGAAAGAGCGCTCGGGCCTTTATGATTCAGGATGCTCGTCGCGACCAGGATCTCGACTCGGATCGTGATATTATCTTTTTGTTTTCATTGAATATCAATCCAAATCCCTCAAATAAGGTACTCATCAGCTCTTCTTCTTCAATAACTATTTGTTTTTGTTTTTCAATTTTTCTTAATTTTATTTCTTCCTTCTAATTGTAATATTCTTATTTCTGTTGAATTACTTATAGGTGGTTTATGACCGTCTATATTATCTCCAATTATTTTCAATTCTGAGATTTTTTCCACACAAGGAATATGTCCTTCTATGTAACAATTCTTACATTTCACTCTTCTGTTTTTACTTGGATACCAATGGCACATAAAGCATTGATTACTATCCAATCCTCTATCTTTTTAAAATTCGTGTTCACAGTCCTGTATAATATTGACTAAGTCATTATAATCTAATTCTTTAAAATCTCATGTGTCTAATCCTATTTCATTTATTAATTCTTCTCCTTTGGAATTTAAGGAGTTTTTTATACTCTTCAGACGTGTCTATACTTATTATGAAATAAATGCTTTCATTATCTAACATATATCCATCTACATTTATTAGAGTTTCCTTAAAATCTTCTATTAATTGCACATTTCTTGTCATGTTATTATTTCTTTTTGAACAAGTGTTTGCTAAATGCTTTATGCTTCCACATGTAAAACATTCAGGTCTATTTTTATAATTTCTATTGTCATTATATTTTCTTACATGTCTTTTCTTATTTAAGTATGGTTTTCTCGCTAATGATTTTCTTAAAAAATAGTTTTTCTTAGGATGATAATTTTTTTTAGGTTTTTTATAGCTTTTCCTTTGGTGATAATCTTGATCATAATTTTGTGTAGTATATATACTTTTACAAAAATTTATCTCATTTTGTTTTAGTTGTTTCTGTATTTGTATGTTTGTACATTTTTCTTGTAATACTTCCATTACATATTGTATTTTTTGTCCTATCGACCAATTTGCATCTGAATTTTGCATTACTCCTTCTCTTTTATACCATTTTTCTTCTATTTTTCTACCTAAGGCTCCTGGTAATTTATTAAAGATTTTCTTTACTAAATTCTGATCAAAATCATTTCCACAAATAGTAGAAATAATCATTTACAAATTCTTTGATCTTAAACTAACTACCTATACTTAATTGTTCTAGTTTTATTAGTGAATTCTTCTGTATTGTTCCTAGTCTACTATTTGGATCTTCTTCTATTATTAAACTATGTATTTTATTGATAAAATTGCACGAATTATCTTTCATACTTACTAATCCTTAAAAATCTTCGAAAAATTCTAGCTTATATGCTTCTCACAAACCTTTAGAGAATTCCCCTAAGAACGTTTCCATATACCTATACATGGTTTCTATGCTTGGTTCTTGAGTGGATTGTATATAGTCTACTACAACTGTACTAGTACCTTTCCATATATCTATTATTGAGTTCCATAACTGGGGATCATGTGCTTCGATATTTAAGATTTTTCTTATGTTTCCACCCCTTTGTAGTCTAATAGGTTCTTCTATTGGCATTCTTCTTCCTTTGGGTATTATATTTTCTGTCTTTTCATCAGAATTTATTCTATATACCCTTTATCTTGATAAATTACCTGTACTCATTTGTACTATCTGCATTGAGGTTGTTCTTTGGAAAGGGTTTGAACTACTTGATGTACTTTCCATTAGTTCTTTCATACTTTCTACTTCGTCTATACTAAAAAAAATTTCTAAGTCATGTTATTTTTGTACTTCATTCGTCAATTCATTTCTATATCTATAATTGTCTGTTCTTAGTTCACATTTTATAAAATGTTCTTTCATTTCCTTAAAATCTAAATTTCCAATTTTACAACCTTTGCATATAAATTTTTGGTCGTTATTTATCTCATACATGGCTTCTGCTTTTATTATAACATTGTTTACCTCAAATTCATCTTCTTCTATTATTTCTATATTCATGTATTCAACATTTTTTCTTTCTTCAAATTCTTCATCAATTTCTTTTGTATTGTATATTTATAATCGATAAATCTAACTGAGGTTTGTCCTTTATTATTTGTATACATCAAATGATCATTAGGCTTAAGTATATCTTTTTTGCTAAATTTCTCTAAATTCCATTCTAATTCTGCATATTCTTCTGAATTTATTTTTAATGGTTTCATTAGTATTATACCCTTATTTTTCATTAGGCTTACTACGTCTTCTACCTTAAGTTTAAATTTAATATCACTATTTGTAGCAAGTTTACCTACAAAACCTATACATACTAATAAATTAAATTATTTTTATTATTCGTTTCTTCATATCCTTTAGTCTGTATACCTATTTTAATATATTTTTCAAATTCTAAAGAGTTTATCATATAATCTGGGCTACAATAGAACAATCCTCCATTGCTTGACATATCTACCTCTTTTATTCCTATTATAGATTTTTTTGAGTCTGACCATCGATTATCGTATATTGTAACTAATATTTTATTTTCTAGATTTTTTTTAGTTAGTCTTTCTAGACATTACTATTAACCCCATATGCATGAGGCTCATATCTAATTTTTTAATTTCTTATAAAGAGTCTTGACTTAATAAGTTTATGATGCAACTATTTTCTTCAATAACACACATTTGTTCTTTTCTATAATGCCTATATAATTTTGCCTATGAGGAAAAAACTCTTGCAATATATAATATTTTAGAATTTAATAATTTTAACTTATTTTGTTGAAAAATTTGAATATCTTTGTCTATATCTATTACTTCCTCTAACTGTTGTTTTGAAGTCATTTTTGATGTATTCATTAACTCGGCTAACATGTTATTTCTTAATCTGTCTTGGGTAAAGTTTGTCCTTGACCTGTCTTTGAATGTTGAAAAAAGGTCCATTGCTGATTCTTTTTAGTAAGTTTTGTTCTTTCTTTTTGAGGGTTTACTTCTATTCATTTTAATTGCTCAATTAATTCGTCTATGTTTTTGTCTTGGCTAATGTTTTCTTAACTGAATTTTTCTTTAATTAATTTTTCTAATTTTTTATTAATTTTTAATAATAAGAGTATTATAGTGTTAATTTGTTTTATTGCTATTGCGTCTGTTCTCCCTGGGGATTGGTAACTTGACAGTTCTTCGGAGTTTGGCTGAATTTATTCTGTTTTCTTTAAAATAATTTGATAAAATGGATCATTCATGAGAGAGCTATTTTCTTTATTTGATCAATATCTCTTCTTATTTTTTGTAAATTTTTTTCGAGATTATTTATCTTAGGATATTCTATAATAGATTTTTCTTTACTATTTAGGGTTTGTATTTTTCTATCTATTTCGGATCGTTGAATCTTTATGAAATCGAAAAAAATTTCTAATCTATCTAAAAAAAAATTTTGTTTAATTTGCAGGTCTTTAAGGATTTCTAGAGTTCTTAATATTCTCGTATTATCTTTTTGAATGATTTCTCCCAAGTTTATTATAAGATCTGTAGTTGTATTTAGTTGTTGATCATCTCCATGTAACACATGTTCTCCATTATTGAAATTACACCTAATAACCGAATTATCCTTCAGTCATCTATATTTTCTTTTTGTTTGTATTTTTAAGTCTAAATAATCTAGTTTCTTTAGGGTATCTATTGTAATTAACTTTATCCTAACGGAATAGTTATCTTACATTGTTCCCTTTGAAATCTTATTCGTTTGGTTTGGTATTCTATATCATTTCTTATTCCTTGTAACTCCCACCTTTGTGCACTTATATGGTCTGAATTAATAAATTCTCTTAATGCTAAGTTCTGTAGTCTTTCTGATAGTTCTGGTGTTTCCAATACTTTTAAATAATTGCTTAAAGCCTTTTCTATTTTTAGAAACTCTTCTCTTTTTTTATTTCTCTATATAAGTACCAATATTTTATTTGTATTCTTCTAGCAAAGTTATGTCTTCTCATTAATATCTTTTTATATTGTTTCTATATTTAAGATGTCCTACCAATTTATATTCTAGTTTAGATATTATAGTGATTAGATGATCTGGTCATTGAGGATCTTCTTTTGAGTTATTTAGTCTTTTATATTCTAGGTATAAATTATTTAGTTCTTGTTTAATTGTTTTATAAGTCTTTATGTTTTGTAAAGGTATTCTCATTTATATATATATATATATATATATATATATATATATATATATATATATATATGTGTGTGTGTGTGTGTGTGCGCGTGTGTGTGTGTATTCGAAAGCAAACCCCCTAAAATAAAGAGGGTAAAATATGGCAAAGGAGGAGAAGGAAAGGAAGCAAGTTAACTAATCTCAAATGTAAATGATGCAAGAATATATAAATATAAATGCAATAAATAAATTAGATGACGGGACCGATCATATACTAAATAATGCAATTAATTAACTAAAGTAGGAGGTAATGCCAATCAAGTAATAAGTACAATAAAAAGATAAGTTAAAAATGTAATGAAAAAGACACAATTGAAAATTTTAAACTTTGATATTAAAATCAAAAGTAAATTTCAAAGATACAAGAGAGAGAGGGGGAGAGCAAACTCTAACCAAGACTTCTAGAGAGAGAGAGCTTCTTCCAAAGAAAATAATGCGTCCTTCTCAAGTGGAGAAGTATGCTATTTATAGCCAAAATTTTGCTACAGTAAAATTTTGCTATAGTGTTTCTACAATGAAGCTACAGCAACACCTCTAATTATTGCTATGGTGTTGCTATAATAAAGCTACCGTAATGCCCACAATAATTATTCATCAATTGGTTGTCGATGTCATGCATGATATCAATGTTGATGACTAATACATGATTTCAAATTGGCTGAAAATCTTCTTCATCATCTGTGACAGGTTATTCTTATGAACGTTATTGTTGGGAACCTCAACTTTAATTTGTTGGAGGATTTTTTCCATCTGTTGAACAAAATCTCCTTTGTTGACCTGAGTTTGCTAATTAGGATTAATTTTTGTTGTACAAATGAGATTTGAGTAGCATCTGTTGGTGCCACATATTCAGGATTGTTTCGGAATTATTTTTCTATGTCCGGCATGTAAGATTTCATAGAATTTTAATTTTTGTACCATTTTCAATGACCTTGGAGAGCTAGCCATAGAAGCCCTTTTTGCCCCTCAGACTTGTGGAAGTCAAATTTTTATGAAAATATCCACGGAATGTAAAATCTGTGAAAAAAATTATAAAAGTAGAAGAACTAAAATTTTTGTGTAAAATATTCGTATTCTTCTCATACTGGGGGAGAAAGGATCTCAAACTTGTGACTGTATATGGGCCACCATTGGTGCAGGAACCACTAAGAAAATTCAGAAGCCAGTTGCTTTCTCCAGAGGAAAAATCAAGAATGTTTGCTAGTTTAATTTTGAAAAGTTAATGCATTCATCCACGCGCTTTGATAGGCAAGATAATTATAATAATGGGGGTCATTAGTTTCAGTGAGCCTTTGATATTTTGCTGGGTGCATACTCCACTCTTTAGGTGAGATTATTTTGTTAATCCATACCATGGAATGAGTAACATAAGATTGAATTTATTTTTCTTTTTAGGGTTTGAATAAATAAGACTTAGTATTCATAAGGATAAATTCATAGTACTTCTAGGTGTAGGCAAAAATTTTATGGATAAAATTTACTAAAGGACTAAGCATTTGTTTAGATACCTCCTGGGGTTGGAAGGCTAAAATTCGAATTCAATTTGTATTAATGGGTAAACACTATCATTTTTAAAATAAGTTGGATCATCAGAGGAGGATTCTATACATGAAGAAATTGATTTGTGCTATGGGTGAAGAAATTATTTTACTTGGTAAAGGACAAACATTTGAATTATTTTGTAAAAAATTAAAGAAAAAATAATGGAGTTTTCTAACTCCATAGTGTCTTTTATAGTGCTTTTTACAACCACGGAATGAGAAGAGAGTGTGTGGCTTGAGGCCTCCGCTTTTAAAAATATTTTTTAAATGGTCTAAAAATGTAATACCTCGTATGTTTCTTAGTCCAATTCAGTGTACATGAGAAGCCTAAGACCTCAAAAATTTAGCTAAGTGTTGAAGATTTAGTCTCATTTTTGGCCTCTAAACTTTGATAATTTTATTCTCGACCCTAAAAAGTTGGTTTATAAGTTAATTCATAATCAGGATCATCTATAGTTCATTTCGGGTGAGTTTTGAATTATTCTGATGACGTTTGGGTCATGTTTAGGTAGACAAAATAGTGGACCAATGCGATATGGTCACGTCACGTCGGGTACCGTGTTGGCATCAGCAATGCGGCGTGACACCCATTGCATTGGGTCAAACAACACGGCGCGTCGGCTGTAGCGTCACTGGGCACATTTTGTCCAATAAGTTACGGGTTTGTGAGGGTAAATGAGTCATTTTTCCCTACTTTACCCCACTCAATAACATAAAATTAAGGATCCAAAAGGACAAATTCACTCTTCTTTTCACATATCCTCCCAAGAACAAAGACCTAGTTTCTTCAAGTTCAAGTTCAAGCTTCAAGCAATCACCAACAACACCCATGAATTTAACTACTAAGGTATATTAAGTGTTCATCCTTGAGTCTCTTCCAACCCTTGGAGTCCAAGAACCTTTTTCAAAACTTAAGTTATGAGTTCACTTGATTTAGGTCGTATTATGTCCATGTATGTGTTGTTGTTTGGGTGTCAAGTTAAGAATATATGAATTTCATATGGAATAAACTAATGCTTATGTTGATTGATGTAAGTATCAAGTTGAACCACTAAATTGTGAATTGAATGTTGAAGTCATGATATGCTAGAATGTTGTTCATTCCCATGTACAAGATTATACATTCCAAGTGTTTGATAAAATGTCCAGATGAGTGAAAGTTGAATAGTGATTACTTGCTATGCTTTTAAAATTGTAGTATGGTCCTATTGTCAATGATATCAACTCTCGGGGGTTATAATACCCAAAATTTAGCTATTTACTTAGTTTTCAGTAGTAATAGTGTCACGACCCAAATGGCCATGCATGGCACCCACACTAACCTTCCTGTGGGAGAGCCATCTAAATCAAACCATTACCCAATTACTTAGTCACTATTAAAAGGATATTTTCATAAAATCATCTTAACAATAATAAACTAGGATTAATCATCAGTAGCGCGAAAACAAAACAATCTACAAACTGAAATTCCCAAGACCCGAAAGTCATCATACAAGAACTACTAACAAAGATCATGTCAAAAGAGATATCCTAAAATAAAGTAAGTAAAGAATGTTTCATTGCCCAAAAGATGG
Source organism: Capsicum annuum (assembly GCF_002878395.1). NCBI lineage: Eukaryota > Viridiplantae > Streptophyta > Magnoliopsida > Solanales > Solanaceae > Capsicum > Capsicum annuum. The sequence goes on along the minus strand of NC_061111.1, from coordinate 161,802,966 downwards.
ACAAGAACCAATAAGATGGCCCATTGAATCCTAGAGACGGTGTGCTCACCCTTGGATCAAGATCTGCTATCAAACTCTAGAGGTGAGATCATGTATGAGCCTCTAAAACAATTTATGCACTCAACCAAAAGAAGAGTACATGGTAGTATCAGTACAAACCACTATGTACTGGTAGGTATCATAGGCCAACTCAACTAAATAACATGTACACAACATAAATCAAATAACAAGTAGACAAGCATCATCACATAACAAATTCTTAATGAATCAACAATACAACAATAACAGGTCAAACTGTGCTCACAGACAAGCCATATAACCATCAAGAGTATCAACCATACTGTAAACATCCACAAAATAAACACAAATATGTACACACATGCTTTGGGATTTATTTTTGCTCAAATAGCCATGACCTGCAGGGAACAATCTATGTTCATGTACCGTACCGACGTGGTACCTGATCCAACATAAATGTAAACATACCGGCGTGGTACCCGATCCAACATAAATATAAACTTACCGACGTGGTACCCGATCAACATAAATATAAACGTACCGGTGTGGTACCCGATCCAACATAAATATAAAAGTACCAGTATAGTACCCGATCCAACATAAATATAAACGTACCAGCATGGTACCCGATCCAACATAAATATAAATGTACCGGCATGATATCCGGTCCAACAAAAATATAAATGTACCGGCATGGTACCCGATCCAACATACATATAAACAAGTATTATCATATCAATTTACATAACCTCACAGCATACAACACAATGTACCAAGTTTTTAAGTACACTTAAAGTTATAAAACAATTTCATCAAGTAAATTTTCAATAAATATTTATACACGAATCATCAATCCAAACATCAATAATTTCAAGCATGTCCAAATACCAATCCACAAGTATCCAATTTAGGAGCATACACACAATTAAGTTGAGTCTAAACTCCAATTAAACTGTAACCTACCTTAAGCAAAGAACTCAAATACAAGCTACCTTGCAAGAGTCTTGCCCTTCCATAAAGCTTCCGAATGTTTCGAATTTGTTTTAACATATAATTCTCATAAGAGTATGAACTAGTATGTCGAATTGCAACTACAGCGAGTCATTATTCGATTCCCAAATTAACAAATTCCTACTCTGAAAACTCTAAATCTAAACCTAAATCTATCAAAATAGTAGTTGTTAATATCCTGTAAAGTACGTACAACAACTTAATCGAAGTTGAAATAGGAGTACACGCCGAAAACCCAAACAGTAGCAGGCAACTTCTCTTTGATTAATTAATAACAATTGGATCTGGCCAAAGTGCGTGTTTATGATTTTCTTTTCAATTACTTGTATAATTAATGATTACGGTAATCATTACAGTGGGAATCTTCCCACTTTCTCTGATCTTTTCCAAGAAACAGAAACATACAAAGTTTTAATACAAATGGCGCTATTGCGTACAAATTAATTTAAATTAACTAACCTCAAGTTATCGAGATCTCTTCTTCCCAACTCAACCACACGTAACTCATTCTTTGTTTGAGTTTCTGCTATAGTTTAAAGTTAAACCTACTGACTTCAACTGATCTTAACGTGGGTTACATGAGAAGAAAATAGATGTAATTTTGATCCACTACTTCTAACTTAATTAATTATCTAATACCCAAAACTTTTACTAAATCCTCAAAATTTATTCAAAGCCCCATAAAAATAAATCAAATACGTAACTTGACTAAAAAGTACGTTCCGGGACTATTAAAAATATTAACATACCGAATTGAGGTTGTCTTGACCAAAGGTTGACTATCATCGGGTTTAACTTTTTCAAACTCAATAACCCCGTTAATGACTTAAACTAGTTTCAAATACTCAAGAATATCGATACTACTCACCACCGTAAGTCATAAATCATGTTTATAAACTACAGAGAATGCTAAAATAAAAAAATGAGAAAATTTCACAAACGGCCGGGAGGGTCCTTACAAATAGAAGGGTCCCAGTTGTATCACGAGCAGTAATACTCAGTCAGTTAACATAGTCAGTACGAGTTCAGTCAAGCTTAGCCCAGTCTAGTGATCAGTGTCATTTCAGTTAGGAGTGGGATTCAGCACTGAGCGAACCAAGGGATGGGGGCATTCCTGCCAGTTTAAGGTGTGACCCTCAGTAGCAGTCCCTGAGTTACAGAACTAAGTAGCCAGCGTAGGTTGATATGTCTTCCTTCCAGTTTAGGATTTACGTACATATATATATATATATATTATGAGTCTTCCTACCAGATTAGGGTTGGCCCAGCCATTGTTAGTAACCTGTGGCACGGTATTAACACCCTTCCAACTGGGGTTACAGGTTGGACCCCAATCAGTCTATATTGGGGCATGTCGGTTAGATGAAAGCTCCCACAATTTCAATTTAGTACTCAGTTTAGAGTTCAGTTCAGTCTGGCTTGACCATAGCATAGAGTCTACTTGTTATATAGCTATCAGATTTAAGTATCTCAGTTTATAGGCTACTTCAGAACTTCTTTTATGCATCGTCATGCATTATCTGTCTTTACAGTTTTTATGCATTCTTACTCAGTACCTCATGTTATACATTCAGTTAGTTATTACTCATGAATATGAACTTGTGCATATCAGCCTAACCTCATTTAGCATACCAGTACATTCAAAATTACTGAACGCATACTCATTTCTTACGCTATGATGTCTTATATCATTGGTTCAGACGCTTGGATTCCCAATTTTACTTAGACGTTCCAGTGCATCAGCAACAGCAATCGTGGTGAGTTCTCTTCTTTCAAAGTTAGTTGGGGGTTTGTTCCATCAACTCCACAATCAGATAGCTTAGAGGCTTTCAAACTAGTACAGACAGTTCGTCTGTTTTCTGTTGTGATTATCAGTTGTTTTATCAGTAGATCTCTAAACGTTTTAAACCATGATTCAATATTGATTTTAGTTATTAAAACCTTATGGCATTTCAATTGAAATTCCAAATATGTTGTTTATTAGTTTTATTTGGTGTTCATAGGAGGTACTAGCTCATGGGTTAGCTTATGGTCTTATGGGACCGTAAGCACCGTATGGCATTTAAGGGGTACTCCCGGGGTGTTACAAAAAATCTCTTATCAAATCCTTCCTGTTGACACTTATCATGGTTGTTGGATCTTTAAAACCCAAAAGTAAGCATCATTGTTTAAAATCATCTTCCATTCATGGGATGGACACTTTTGGGCCAACAAGGGTTTTTCTTCTTCTTCAACCAAATCAACCCATTTTGGGGGGTTGAAAATTGGTATTGGATTTGGAGTTCTCTCCATTATATAGGATTGATGGATTCCCTGCATGGCATAGTTAGCTAGGGTTTGATACCTTGGTTGGTTTTCTTCAGCCACTGTAGTTGAAAGTTTCTTTGATGCAACAACAATTTTTTGCTTTGAGGTGACAACTTTTAGAATATTTTTTTCCATGATAGAAGAGCTGAAATTTGTGGAGGTGTATGATGAGTGGTAAATTTTCCAACTTTCTAGCACCTTTTAAGCCTAAATTATCATGCTTTTTCATTAATTTTTTATAAATTTCCTACTTAATGCTCATTTACGTAGGTAAAAGTTGAAATAGAAAGATGATCAATGAAACTTGATAAAAATGAGTTGAGGAGTAGGTGAAAGAGAACAAATGTGAGCAAAAAAAACAAAAGCAAAATGCAGCCCAGAAATCAACCCTCACTTACCGCAATCATGGCCTGAGGATCGCGATCGTGATCACAGTCAATCCAATCAATGGCGATCGCGAGATAATCACCGTGATTATGGTATCACAATCTCAATTAAGAAATGGCGATCACGATATGGCGGGACAAGTTCAAGGGCAAAATTATAATTTGATTAAAGAAACTAAGAGCAAGGTGGCATTTTTGTAATAATTGGTAAATATAGACTTGGGGCTTAAATAAGGTGTTTTAACTCATTTTCATCGTCTTGATTCTAATTTTTTCATTTGACATTGAGGAGAGAAAATTGTATGTGAAAACTCCAATTAAGAATTTAGTAAAAGATTGAAAGTGAAGCTTAGGTTTACTCTAATCAAGTTTCAATGGAAGAATTGAATGCAAATATGGGCAATCTTATTCTTCTCTTTAAATCCATGCATAGCTAAATTTTTATCTTTGGATTATGTTAGAATATGGTGCAATTGTGTATGGATATTAATTGCTAGTTTCAATTCTTAGTCAATGTTAATGGATTTCACGAATGCATTGTTATTGAATTGGAAGTTGTGGGTGAAAGTCCCAATTTTCCTAAACCCATATCATCCTTGAAAGAGGGATTTGGGTACCTCTTTAGATCCCACATCATCCTTAAAAGAGATATGTGGTTGATAGGTATTTGTGAACAATAAAATTGATCTTAGCTTATTCCTTAACATTGTCTTAGAAATAAAGATGGTATATGAATATGCTATGTCTTGAGCATTATCCTAGAAATAGGGATACTTAATTGAGGTTTTGGGTTGATTGTTTTGCCACACCCATGAGGTATTCAAAAGAATCCATGGGTGAAATTTTGGTGTTTTGTTGAAAGACTAACACTGAAATACCTAACCTATCCTAACCATATATCCATTAACTAACGTTGGAACTTACTTTCATGTATCCATACACTAATTACCCCTAGGAAAGCATAACCCCATGAATCTTCTCATTTGGTTTTATACATACATTGTTTGCTCTCAATTTAGTGTTATAGATTTCTTTTATTTAAACAAGTTTGATTCAAAAAAACCAAATACTTGTATCTTAGGTTTGAATTTAGTAGGTTTTTTTTATTTTGAACTTACTCGATCACCATTCATATTGTTCCTCGTGGATTCAATCCCGACTCAAAATTGGGTTATTATATTTGAGAATGGTCGCCTTACCCATTTATTATGGAGTAAGTTGAGCGTGATCAAAATGGCATCATTGCCAGGGAATAATTTAGCGTATTGAGTTTGTTTGAATTTTAGATTACTTGCTTGGATTCAAACTTGTAAATATTTATTTGTGATTTTCTTTTGTTTCTTATATTAGGTAGATTTTTGTTTTTGTTTACTTGTTACTATGGCATCTTGGAATGAATATAAGTTTGGTGGTTGCAAGTCTTATCTTGATGATCCTTGTCCATATTATGGTGGAACCCACTTTTGGTAAAATTATAAATATGCTCCCCGGAAAGAGGTGTGTGCACCATCCCGATCCTATTAGGAGTATGATTGTTCTTTATGTGGTGGTTGGGATGGATATTGGAGTGATGGTCCAAATTCCCTCTCCCCTGGTTATGCTAACAAAAATACTAGTTTTTTTATGAGTTTGATAGGTCTCAAGATGTTATAAATGAAGAACGACGTATTCTATATAGTGGTATTGAAGTAATGCTTCTGGCTCTCTTGGATCTGGTGACTACAATAGAGGAGGACGTGCATCACTTGCATCAATCTATGGCGGCATTTGGAATGGAGAGCGAAAATAAGAAGTAGGTGAGGAGTTCTATCTTTCAAGTGCCGTGTATATGCCTAATCTTCAAAATGGGGTTGATAAGGAAAAGGTATCAAGCCATGTGGTTGATGGTGCACTTGATATGGAAGAATTATTAGTGATTTGCCAACCAACTGAACAAAAATAATGAAGGATGCCAAAATTGAAAAACCGATGCTAGAATTGAAAGAAAAAACCAAGAAAATCCTTTGAAAAGACTCTAGTTCATTATGAGGTGAGAATGTCAAGAAGAATACAACTCAAAAATTAGGAAGACGACCTCATTCCAACTGCTTTTTGATATTATGCTTAGTAGATGTGATAAAAGTCGAACGACCCAAGCAAATGATGAACGTTGGAGATAAGGAGCAATATTCTTATATTTTGGAGTTTTTCGTTACAAAAGGGTGAAATGACATCCCACACTTAAAGACCTATAAGTTAAAAATCCAATGTTTGAGAAGTGATTTTTTGATGTTCTCACCAATACCCAATGAGCCTATTCAGAAGTTTGATGTGAAGTTGGGTAAAAGGTTCAAGTCTTCAAAGTGGTGAGATAAAATATGTATCGTTGTGACCTTACTTTTACCCAAAGTACCTCGAAGATATGTTGATCAAAAGTTGGGTAAAAGATTCAAATTTTTTAAATGGAGACATAAATGATAGTCAAAAGATGTGTCGCGACTTTAACTAAGGCACTTCTTGGGAGGCAACCCAAGGAAATTTTCTTGATGTTTTCTAATATTTTTTATTCAATTTTTAGCTTGTTTTTGGGGTGTTTGCAGGTGATATCATAAGTTGGAAAGGGTGTTTCAAGAATCAAAACCCCGTATAAGTATATTGGACTTTCAGTTTATCATTTTTCCTCTCTTAAGTAAGCTTACAAGGTATGGTCTCCTCTGAAATTCTCTTTAAAAATACAAATGATGATCATATTCCATGGTTTTTTTTGGTTTGAATTTAATTCATTTGAGCTTAATTTGGTATAAAGTAGTTGTTGGGATGAAAATTTTTAAATGTGTGCCTTGTTTTACATGCTCAATTGCAATCTCTTGCTTCCATACACTAGTGCACACTATATGTTTGATAAATACCTACATGAGGTTTGTTTTCTTAATTGAGTGGTGGATGATTTAATTGGGTTATTATGATTACAAATGATGTGTTTGGTGATGAATTGGTGCATTGAGCTTTTTCACATGTGTTGTTATTCTATTTTTCAAGCTCTTACCTTTTATGTGACCATGTATTTGTTAAAATGTCGATAAGAGAGGAATACTTTATATGTTTGTAAAGGTTAATGTGAACTTTCTTGGGGTGTTATGTGATTATTTTTGGAGCATAGCTTTCAGGCCAATTGGTCTTCAATGTTGGATAACCGATGGTTTTTGGTTGAAATTATTGATGAATGTTATGTCCATGGTCTGATCGATTAATTTGCTTATCATAGCATCCCCGGGTGAAGTCTAAGTAACTCGAGAGACATGAATGCTTGCCTTGAACTATGATAGATTAGGTGATGCCATTATCAAGGGTATAGGGTCGGTTGTATTTCTATTGGTGCCATGAGTGTTTTATGAGATAAATGGACAATATGTAAAGTTGTGAGGCAAGAATCCCATGAAGTGTAGTGATAATGTTGCATTGCATTCACCGAAGTTTCTCTTTAATTGTTTAGGAAGAGGCAAAAGTTTGAAAATTCTTTCAAAATGTCAGTGGCAAGAAATGAAATGATTTTGAAAAAAAAACAAAAATATAGTTTTGTTTGTGAAAAAGATCAAGGTTGTTTTTAAGCTCTCTTTTGAATGAGACCATTAAATTCAATTTTGGCTCTCTCTTTAAAAGGATGGGTCCTTGACTCGGAATAACTTATTAAGCTCAAATTGCTCAAATCGATTGGGAGACTAACTTTTTACTCTATGAGTACGATGCTATGTGTCATGATATTTTTGAATAATTCTTGTACATAAGTGTAGTCGAGAACTTGCCCCGAGTGTGTTCAAAGTGAAACCCTAGACAAGCTTGGTTTGGAGGATGGCCTGAGGCCATTTTTAACCCGTCATATAGTAAAATTCCCACGTTAACATTTTTTCCTAGATAACCCATTTGATCCTTTTGACCCATTTCTCTTTCTTTTTGTAATGATAACCTTGCTTAAACACCTAATCCCTTTTTAAATCTCTCTTTTGGTACTTAACCTCATTTGATGCATCGCATGATTTAAAGAAATAAAATATAAGCAAAAGCCTAAGTTTGGGGAGGTTGTGTAGTTGGGAGAATAATGTAAGGGTGGTTCAAACCCCAAGTCTAGGGGATGAATGTGATGTGCTAAGATGAGTCAATAAAGGTGTTTGTAAGGTGGTCAATTCATGTGCTTAAGAGACAAGAGACATACTTGATGGTATAGTTGTATAGCTTAGTCCTTAGAATTTGATGAGAAATGTAACAAGGAGGGGAGGGGGGGTAATAAGAACTTACAGTTTGAAAATCTCTTGAAAAAATTTAAAGAAAATGGTGGCTTTGAACTGTTTGGTAAATGCTAATCAAAAAGTTTGGGAAATGTGGGAAATAATTTAAAGAAGAATAAGGTGGATAGTTTGAAATTTTGGGGTAGAAGGGGTTAAGTGATTGCATTGACGGAGATCTTTTAGTCACTTGATCCATATGTATTCCTTCCCGTACCTAACCTTCATCTTGACCCGCATGACCTTGGTGATTCCAAACTAGGTAAGTCTACATTAGTGGCGAAAAACACCAAGGGAAAGCTTATGGTTTTACGCGTTGTGCTTGAATTTCTTTGCGAGAGTGAGTGTGAATTCATTCATTATTTGAGCTCATTTAGAGATTTCAATGTCTTATGTGTGTGGAGCTAACTCTTGCTTGTGAGAGGCATCGATACTTTTGGATAGAGGGTAAAGTCTTACTACCGGTTTGGATAAATGAGTGAGGTAAGTTGCATTGTGCAAATTGAGACAATCTTTGAAGATTTTGTGTCTCCTCTCAAGATGCTTTGTTGATTTAAAAGGTTTTCTTGATACAAACTTGCATCCTTGCTTCATAAAGATGTGCTTATTGAAAAATTTTGGTTCACTTGTTGCCCGACATATTATGAAAGTCTGTGTAGAGCTTTGTTAGCTTATTCCTTTAGTATAACTTTCTTTTGGGTGAATTTGAGTTGAATACCCTATCTCAATGAATTTTTCTTAGTTGCTTGAGGACAAGAAATAGTTTAAGTTTGGGGGTATTGATGAGTGGTGAATTTACCAACTTTCTAGCACCTTTTAAGCCTAAATTATTATGCTTTTTCATTAACTTTTCATAAACTTCTTACTTGATGCTCTTTTGAGTAGGTAGAAGTTGAAATAAAAAAATGAGCAAGGAAACTTGATAAAAATAAGCTGAAGAGTAGTTGAAAGAGAAGAAATATGAGCAAAAACAACAAAAGTTGAAATACAAGCCCAAAAATCAACCCTCACTTACCACGATCGCAGCCTGAGGGTCGTGATCTCGATCACAGTCAAGTCAATCAATGGCAATCACGAGCACCGCAATCGTAGTTAAGAGATGGCAATCGTGATATGTCGGGATAAGTTTAAGGGCAAAATTATAATTTACTTAAAGAGACAAGAGCAATGTGGCATTTTCGTAATAATTGACAAATGTAGAATTGGGGCTTAAATAGGGATTTTTACCTCATTTTCATCATCTTAAACATATACCTTGATTCTAACTTTTAGTTTTTACATTGAGGACAGACAATTGTATGTGAAAACTCCAATTGAGAATTTAGTTAAAGATTGAAAGTGAAGCTTGGGTTGACTCTATTTAAGTTTAAATGGAAGAATTGAATGCAAGTATGGGTAATCTTCTTCTTCTCCTTAAATCCATACATAACTAAATTTTTGTCTTGGGATTATGTTAGAATAGGGTGCAATTGTGTATGGGTATTGGTTGTTAGTTTCAATTCTTTGTCAATGTTAATGGGTTTCACAAATTCTTGGTTGTTGAATGGAAGTTGTGGGTGAAATCCCCAATTTCCCTAAACCCATATCATCCTTGAAAGAGAGACTTGGGTACCTCTTTAAATCCCACATCATTCTTGAAAGAAGGGTGTGGGTGATAGGTATTTGTGAACAATAAAATTGATCTTAGCTTATTCCTTAACACTATCTTAGAAATAAGGAGGGTATGTGAATATGCTATGTCTTGAGCATCTTCCTAGAAATAGGGATACTTAATTTAGGTTTTGGGTTCATTGAAAGAATCCATAGGTGAATTTAGGTATTTTGTTCAAAGACTAACACTAAAACCCCTAACCTAGCCTAGCCATATATCCATTAACTAACGTTGGAACTTACTTTCATGTACCCATACACTAATTAACCCTAGGAAAGCATACCCCCAAGAATATTCTCATTTGGTTTTATCCATATGTTGTTTGCTCTTAATTTAATGTTATAGATTTATTTTATTTGAACAAGTTTGATTCAAAATCCCCCAAATACTTGTATCTTAGGTTTGAATTTAGCAAGCTTCTTTTATTTTGAACTTATTCGATCACCATTCATATTGTTCCTCTTGGATTCGACCCCGACTCAAAGTTGGTTTATTAAATTTGATAACGATCACCTTACATTTATGATGGAGTAAGTTGAGCGTGATCAGTGCATTAGTATCTCCTTTCTTTTTTCTGGCCATTTTATCTTCCTTGCAAGAATTTCCTTGTAAAAAAGTCTGGGATAGAGTTGGAGCTTCCTTTAATATATTCAATATCAAAATCAAAAATAGATAAAAAGTTTTTCATCTAGAAAATATATTCTTAGAGGCTAGGTTTTGCACTGTTTTTGTAAAACGGATTTTGCAGCCTTATAATCAATTCTTAAGGAAAATTTTTGATTTAATAAATCAGCTTGAAATTTATAAATGCATAACACAATTGCTAAAATTTCTTTTTTAATGGTTGGATAGTTTTGTTGTGTTTTATTTCAATGCTTAGAAGTATATGCAATAATATGTTCTTTATCATTTTTCTTTTACTTGAAAATTCCACCATAACCTATATCTGATGTATCTGTTTCAACTATTTTGAATGTAGAGGAGTAAAGTGGGGATAGACAGGGGAGATCTTTTGCCTTCAATTTGATTTCTTTAACAACATTGGTGTGGATGTTAGTACATGAAGGAGGATGCTTTTTCAACCTATTATGGAGTGGTTTAAACAGATTGTTAAGTCCAAGAAAAAAATCTGCTATATAATAGGCACATCTTAAAATCTTTGGAGTTGTGTTTTATCTAGAATTTGATCAAAAAATTTATCAACAAATTGAATGGGTCGTTGAATAGGAATAATAGTACCCTGAGAGATATTATGCCCAAGAAATCTAATATTGACTTGGAAATGGCTATACAGTCTTCGACAAAACTAAATCATTTTTCATTATAACATTGAAGAAAACCTTCAAGTGTTTAAAGTGTTGGTCAATACTAGTGGAAAATACTAAAACATCAATAATATGGATTATTATGAATTTTGAAAAGGGATTAAAAATATCATTCATTATGTTCTGAAATTCTAAAGGGGCATTTTTCAAGCCAAAGGGCATTATGTTCCACTCATATGGCCCAAACAGTACTGTAAAGGTGGTTTTATATCGATCTCCTGGATAAATTTGAATTTGTCAGAATTATGATTTTAGATCAAATTTTGAGAAAATTGTGGCAGCATAATGTAATACCATGTATTAATCTTAGCTCAATTCAGGTCAAAGTGGCATGTTAAGGGGTCTAAGCCTTGGAATTTTCCACTAAGTGTTGAGGACTTAGTCATTTTCAAGACCCCTAAACTTTAATGACTCTAATTTTAACCATCCCGATCTCAGGACGTTGATTTTTCAGTTGATTCATGATCGGGGTTGTTCAAAGTAAGCTCGGGTGAATTTTGGAATTTTCAAACGAGCGTAAGGGCGAGTTTGGAAAACCAAAATAGTAGCACCACCAGGATAGGCGGGTGCCGCCCCTTCTAATCTACTGGGGTAAGGGGGGCGTTGCCCCCTCTAGTCCACCGCTCTAAAATGGGCCCCGCCGGGCCTAGTCTGTCACTATAAGGCCGACGTCTCCCCTCCCTATTTCGTCCAGCTTTGATCTTGACATTTTAAGGGTATTTGGGTCAATTCCCTTCACCCAACTCGTCCATAACACAAATTTGGGATCCCAAGGTGCATTATTTGCCCTTTTACTCACAAAAAACCCTCTTTCTTCCTAAGAACAAATCCTAACTCTTTCATAAGAAATCAAGGAACTCAAGCTTCTTTCACAAGAAATCAAGGAACTCAAGCTTCAAGTTCAAGAAATTCTCAAGGAATCTTCAAGAATTCATCTAGTGAGGTATGTGGTATGTTCATCCATGGGTTCACCCATGGAGTCCAAAATCCTCTTTTGGTTTAAACTATGAGTTTATACCTGTTCTTGATGAAATAAATCCATGAATCTCTTGTTAATTCAATTTCAAATTATGGTTATAAGTGTTTTCAAGTAGAATGAGTCATATCATGCATCAAGTGTTGTAATTCCAATGTCATGATCCATTGATTTTGGGATTAACCCTCAAGTTATGAATTTAACCATGTAATCATGTTGTTTTCCTAATGTTAAAGCATTCCTATGTCCTAGTTTATGATTACTATAGGTTTTATGAAATGCCCATGTTTTGGTTCTTTGAAATGTGATTTCATGCTACAGTATTTCAAGTTTGTATCGTATTTTATAATCATTTAGTGTTGGTGGGTTATGAATACTCTATACCTAGTTGTTTTACACTTTTTCAGTGTCTTAGAAATTATATCAGTTGAATCATAAGTATTATCATTCAGTCAGTTGTTATGATCAAACCATGATGAGCAATGTCAGTTGTATGATCAGTTGTATCTAATTTAGCTCAGTTCAGTTCCAATGTTATTTCAGTTGGGAGTAGGATTTAGCACTGAGTGAACCTAGGGAAGGGGGGTCACCCGCCAGTTAGAACTGGGTCCTTAGTAGAGTCCCTAAGTTCTAGAGCTACGTAGCCAACGTAGGATTATGAGATGTCACCCGCCAGTTTAAGACTGAAACTCTCTCGGGGTCACCCGCTAGTTTAGGACTGACTTCCTAGTCCTTCGGGACATTAGATTAGTGGATCCACACACCTATTGTTAGAACCCGTGGCACGGTATTGACATCCTTCCAAATAGGGTTACAGGTTGGTCACCGATTTGCTCAGATTGGGGCATGTCGATTAGATGATACCTCCCACAGTCTCAGTATAGTATTCAGTATATTTTAGTTCATGTTTTCTTGACCAAGTGTACATAACCTCAGTTATTCAGTTATATAGATTTCAGTTATTCAGTTTACAAATATTTCAAAAAAATATTTATACTTGGTCTTGCATTCATAAATGTAATATGATCATGCATTTATGTTTATTTATTGTCATGTATCTCAGCCAGTCTTCATCTCATATACCAGTACATTTAAAGTACCGATCCCATACTTTTCTTTGTGCTATGTTGTCTTATAACATAGGTTCGGACTCTCAGTTTTTCGACCACTCTTAGACAGGTCAGCGACATCCAGTAGCAGTAGTGGTGAGTCATCATCCATTGAGTACATGATTTGCTTATTTCAGATACTTTAGTATTTTCTTATGTTCGTTGGGTCGGAGTTTGTTGGGGGTTTGTCCCATCAACTCCTTAGACAAATTTAGAGGCTTTTAGATAAATCAGATAAAAAGCTAAATAGTCAGTCAGTTATTTTTAGTTTTATCTGTGGTTTTAGACATTTCAGTATTTTGTATTTCAGTTTTCCAGATTTACATTATTTTATCAGAGTATTTTCCGCATATGTTGTTTTATTACTATTTTATTCAGCGCTCGCGGCAAGTACCAGCTCATGGATTAGCTTGTGGTCACTTTTGACCTTAAACACTGTTGTCGTGACTAGAGGGTAGCCTAGGATCATGATAAAACTTGGTATCACAGCCAAAGGTTTCAGCGTATCCTGGGGAGTCTGAAGTTATGTTAAGTATAGTCTTGTGTATGGGTGTAAAGCACACCACACTTATGGACAAGAGGCTATGAGATGTTTTACAAAAGTTTTCATTCCTTAAATGTTCATGTCGTGTGAAAGAACATGATGCTCTATTTAAATTCTTTTTCTAACTCATCCTTTGTTCCGTTTAAAGAAAATTTCTCCCAAGAGAAACAACAAAAGAAGGAACGGGGATCAGCCCGCGCCACTGCCTGTTCAAGAAGATCCTCTGCATGAGTATTTCTCTCACGCCAAATTCAGGGCTGCTTTTCCTACCTTAGTCCATTCAGTAGCTGCTCAAAATAACCAGCAAGTTGTTGCCCTAGCCAATCCAGTGTCAAATACGGCTACAGTTAGGATTCGGAATTTCACCCAGATGAATCCCCCTTTGTTTTCATGATCCAAGTCTGAAGAGGATCCGTAAGAGTTTCTTAATATGGTTCATAAGGTGACAGATATTATGGGCATCATTTCGAGTGAGAGTGCAGAGTTTGTTGCATATCAGTTGCAGGATATAGCTCACACCTGGTTTAAGTAGCGGAAGGAGGACCGAGGTGTGGAGGCAGGGCATATTGAGTGGAATGAGTTTGCCATGGCCTTTTTAGACAGGCTTTTTCTACTAAAATTGAGGAAAGCTAAGGTTCAAGAATTCATCAATTTAAATCAGGGTAATATGAGTGTGAAAGAGTACTCGCTTAAGTTCACTCAGTAGGCGAGGTATGCTCCTACCATGGTGGCAGATAATAGGTCTAGAATGAATAAGTTTGTGTCTAGTGTAGCTGCTAGTGTGGACCGTCATATTGATTAAGGAGATGGATTTATCTAAACACAAGGTTTATGCTCAGCAGATTGAGAAGAAGAAATGTAAGGAAAGGGAGAGAGAGAACAAGAGGTCCAGAATAAGTAGTTTTAACTTTTCTCAGCCAAGATCAGAGTGTGGTAATCATTCTCAGTTCTGTCAGAGGTTTTGAATATTTACTAACTTAGTCTTACTAGATTGGAACCTACTCAGAACATCAGTGATATTATAAGTATTTTCTATTTGAGGATAAGAAATTATATCAGACGAAGATGTGGAAGGCTTATCTAGAGTTTTTTAAAATTGGTCCAGACAGTATTTTTTTCTTATCATAATTCTGTAAATTACTTATCATTTCCAGGAAGAGATCTTGTTCTTTTGATAGAACATTGATCTCAAGTTGGTCTTATTGGTTAGACTAAGAGGACTGTAAGTCATTATTTTGAATTTGGTTAAACTCTTGTTCAAATTTGTCATTAGCTCTATCAGAATCTCCACTTTCCTCTAGTAAGAGGTGTTGGATCTGGCTAAAGACAAAATCATCAAGGTTAAGATTTCTAATATTTTTAGATAATTTGCAATATTTGATAATATGACTAGGTTTTCCACACCTATAACCTTTATTATTCTTGTTTCTAACTTGTTATTATATGGTACTGTCATATCTATAGTTTAAATGATAAAACTTGAACCAATCTATACAACTTAAAAAAAATTATTTTATGAAAAAGACAAATTGAAGATAGTATTGTGTTCTTTTATATATGCACTATAGGTTGTGTACCTAAGCATTAATGGCTGGATTTCCAAAGAAGACTTAGTGAACTTACAGGTGGTTATTTATAATCTTTGGACTATCCGATTGAAGAACCTTTAAAATAAATTGATCTACCTTACATGTATAGGATTGAGACAAGATTCCACTAATTTAATTACCAGATTTAACTCTCTCATATAGTATTGAGTTAAATACTTGAATAGTTTTCTTTATGGAATCCAATGGTCTCTTGATCCAAGGATAGAAAGCATTTAAGTTATTATTGTTGTTATTTTCTAACTACTTTCTTGCAGATTCTACTATGGCCTTCTTTCATCCCTTTTGTTTCCATCTAAAAACTCTTCATCCTTTTCATCATCTATAATTTTCTATAATTCTCCAAATTCAAAGCTCAAGGAAGAGATTAGTTGCTCTAATTTGCAATGACTGAAAAAGTTCCAGATATCCCCAAGATCAAATTTATAAGGCTCCTTCCAAATAACGGTCTTTGACAAGTGACTACCATTGAACAAATCATTTCTCTTGAGTCAGACCATTAGGATATCAAGCTTCTTAACCCCAAGTCTATAGAAAGAGGTAAGTGTAAGTACAATTACCTTCATTTTGGTTTAGTTCAAATAGCAGCTAAACCTCTTCTCGAGAAGGTTTAGACTCTTCATTTCTTCTTTGTCTTAGAGATGCTAGAATTTTAGATTTCAATAATTCCTTACTAGGAATGGTCGAAATCAATCTTTTTAATGGTTCAATTTATTTTAATTGTTTTTCAAATGTTACTATATTCTTAAGGGATCTAAATATATTAGATTCTTTAATGCTCAATGTTAAGACATCCAACTATAGCACCAAAATCATATCTCTCCTAGTAGCAATTATCTATAGAATTTAGTATAAGGTCATGGAAACTGTTTTTGGTTCCGAATAATAGATATAAAGGAGAAATAATCCTCTTCCAAATAGATCTTCAGCGATCTCATTTATCGTTTCCCAAGTCAATCTCTTGGAACCAAGTATCCTTACCTCAAAACTGGATATTGCAGGATGGGAACTATTTTTATCTCCTTTCAGAGATCTCTTAGCTAGAGAGTCTCTAGCTCCCCATCGATTCTTCCAGTAATACAAACTACTAGGAATTCAATTTTTTCATTCCCTTCTAGAATCCAGGATGTTAACTTCAAATTTAGGACACCACAAGCAGAATATTTTGTGGAAATATCTCTAACTAGAGTCCATGATAACCAATCCCAATTGCCAACTTACGCGGCCTTAGGTGGAGAGCTAGGGGTTTTAAATCAAGATTTTTATATTGATAAAGAGACACTTATAACAGAGTTTTATTCACTTGGAAATATTTTAAAACGTGCTTGATTTTTCGATAATTTCCAAAAGAATGAAATAAACAGCATCCCAAGAAATTTATTATGAATGTTTAAATTATGTCAAAAATAAATTAATTTCATTGAATGGTTTGAGGCCTATACTGAGTATCACCAATTAGATTTTTCTTTTTCAAAATCAATTAATGTTTTAAAAGTATGAAAAATCATATATGAGGCAAATTTCATCGTTAAACTTCCTCCACGACAAGGTTTTACTATTTCTCATGTTGATAGCTCAGTCATTGTTTCACCCTTCAAATGGAAGGCTGAAAACGAACTGATTACCAACAAAGATATTAAAAATCAATTTGAACAAATTAACTATACAAATAAGTATCTTTATGCTCTTGGTGAATATATGATTTCAAAATCATCTTTAAAATCATCTAATACACCTAAACTATCAAAGGCCTCCATCTCTTCAACTTCGTTATTCAAACCTTATGTGATTCCTAGAACCTTTACTAGAGAACTCCAAAAGCATTTCCACAACTTTCTGATCTTCCACGAAGAATCATACAAATTGATAAATCCCTCAACCATGTAGCCCTTTATACCCCATGTAACACATTCACTCCAACAGTTGGAGTACTTCAAAAAAGTAGTTTAGATAACAGTCAGTCGAAGGTAGAAGTTTCTCTAGAAATAGCCCCTGTCAAAACTGAATTTTTCAGTAGGCATAAGCCGCAAAAACTTTATTATTCTTGAGCTACCCATCCGGACGTATCATTCGAGAAGAAACCTGATGTTATGCAAGAAAACTATAATGTCAATAACATCTATGAATGGAACACAGATGATTGTTCTGAGTATAATATCATGTCCAAACTTCAGCAGATGAAAATGGTTGCCATTGCTTATAGAACTGCTCATAACTGCTTGGATCAACTTATTACCCATGTCCTCATAGCTAGATTCACAGGACAACTTAAAGGATGGTGGGATAGCCATCATCTTAGCGAGAAAGATAAGAAAAATATCTTTCAAAGTGTCCGAGTTGACTCGCTAGGAGAATCAATTCTTAAAGATGGCTAGACCATTCCTGGCTCTACAAACACATTAATTTATACTATTATCAAAATCTTTATAGGAAGTCCAATATTTTTAGAGAAAGGTCCTCTGAGGTACTTAACAATCTTAAGTTTAAAATGTTTTATGATTTTAGGTAGTATATAGACTCTTTTCTCATAAGGATCTATAGAAGACCTAATGAAAATCTTCCATATTGGAAAGAAAAATTTCTTGATGGATTTCCTAAGTCTCATCGAGACATAGTCAAAGAAGAACTTCAACACTAATACTTAGGCAATATCATCCCTTATGAGAAGATCACTTATGTTCAGCTCATAAGTCTAATCCAGCAAGTTACCCTAAAAATCTAACAAGATAAGATACTAAGGCAACTAGCTAAAGATACGGCACAAATCCGATGAGATTTAAGGAGCTTTTGTGAAAGATTTAGCTTGCCCCTTTGTAAGAGAAGGCTCATAGAAAACCAACCTCAAAATGAAGGTTTCTACTACCAACCTTGTATTTCAAAAAAAAACATAATCTTCTCATCCTAAACAATGTTCAAAAGCAAAATCGATGCTTCCTGCTCCCAATAATGGCAAATGTTATAGGTGTGAACAATTCGGTAATATTGCTAGATGTTGCAAATTATCTAAAAAGGTTAGAAATCATAACCTTGATGATTCTATCCTTATCCAGATCTAACACATCTTACTAGAGGAAAGTAGAAATTTTGATAGTGCTAATGACGAATTTGAACAAGAGTTTAACCAAATTCAAAATGATGACTTAGAGTCCTCCCAGCCCGACCAAGAAGACCAACCTGAGATCAATGTTCTATCAAAAGAACATGAACTCCTCCTAAAAATTATAAGTAATTTATAGGATTATAATCAGAAAAAATACTATCTAGACCAATTTAAAAAGACTCTAGATAAGCCTTTCACATCTTCGTCTGATATATTTTCTGATGCTCAAATAGCAAATACTTACAATATCACTGATGTTTTGAATAGGTTCTCATTAAGTAAGCCTAAGGTAGCAACTATTCAAGTTCTCCAATCAAAAATAGTGCTCCTTAAAGAGAAAGTTAGGGAAATAAAAGCTAGGCAAGATTTAGATCGATTTATTCTCCAAAAATTTTCTGCCAAGGCTGAACAATCTCAACTGATAAATATCACTAATCCAACGGATTATGAAGTCAAACAAGGAGATTTTTTCAACTATCTTACAAGGATATTCATTAGAAGATGGCACACTCGGATAACCTTAATCATTGACAAGTCATTTATTCTAGATATCGTTGCCTTGTTCGACATAGGTGCCGATCTTAATTGCGTCCAAGAGAGACTCATCCCTTCTAAATACTTTTAAAAAATTAGGGAAGCCCTTAGAGCTGTAAATGGTAGCAGACTAGGAACCAATTACAAACTTTTCAATGTCGAAATACAAAATTTCCTAAAAAAAATTGTTTTTGTGATCCTCTACCTCCTTTGATCTGGTAAAGGATAAAACCAGTTTGTAATACTAGGCACCCCTTTAATTGAAACCCCTATCTCATTTAGGGCTACTCAAGAGGGAATAGCTATTGAAGACAAAAAAAATGTTTCTCCCGTTTGTCAAACCTCCCATTAGAAAAGTTTTGTCCTTTTCTAAAGAACAAAGAGGCTCAAATTAATTTTCTCAAAAAAGAAATAGCATTTCGAATGACGCAACAACGGCTTCAAGAATCTCCTCTTCAATCCAAGATCAAGGCCTTAGAAACAGAAATCAAAAAAGAACTTTATGTTGATTTACCCATAATATTTTTGAATCGCAAAAAACACATGGTCAGGCTTTCTTACGAACCTGACTTTGACAAAAAAAACTATCCCCACCATAGTTTGACCCATTCAGATGAATCATGAACTAACAATCTACTGTCAAATAAAAATCAATGATCTTCTTAAAAAATAGATCATCTCTCCAAGTAAATCCTCCTGGAGTTAGGCTGTTTTTTATGTTAATAAAAATTCTAAAATAAAAACAAGGAGTCCCTTGTTTGGTCACCAATTATAAGTTTTTAAATGCTGCTTTTTGGTGGATTAGATATCCAATTTCAAACAAAAATATCTACCCTAATGACTTTATGCTATCATAATTTTCTCAAAATTTGATCTAAAATTAGGGTTCTGAAAAATCAAAAGTGATTTAAGAGATCGATATAAAACCACCTTTACAGTACCATATGATCAATATGAGTGAAACGTTATACCCTTTGGTTTAAAAAATGTCCCTTCAAAATTCCAGAAAATAATGAATGATATTTTTAATCCTTTTTCAAAATTCATAATAGTCTATATTGATAATGTTTTAATATTTTTCACTTTGTATTGACCAACACTTTAAACACTTGAAGGTCTTCTTTAATGTCATCAAGAAAAATGATTTAGTTTTATCCAAAACTTAGTATAGCATTTTTCAAGTCAATATTAGATGTCTCAGGCATAATAGCTATCAGGGTACTATTAATTTTATTCAACGATCCATTCAATTTGCTGATAAATTTCCTGATCAAATTTTAGATAAAACATAACTTCAAAGGTTTTTAGGATGTGTCAATTATATAGCAAATTTTACTCCTGGACTTAACAATATGTTAAAACCACTCCATGATAGGTTGAAAAAGTCTCCTCCTCCCTGGACTAACATCCACACCAATATTGTTAAAAAAATTAAAATGAATCCACACCAATATTGTTAAAAAAATTAAAATGAAGGCAAAAGATCTCTCTTACCTACCTAGGGGTGTGCATCGATCGGTTCGGTTCAATTTTATATAATATCAGTTTGATTTTCGATTTTTAAATATGCTAAACCAATAACCAAATTAGTAAGATATTTTTTATCGATTTTTGGTTTATCAATTTTTAGTCCTTATCGGTTTGGTTTTCGGTTTAACCGATAAAAAAAATTTCATAAAATAGAAATAGTAGTAACTAACATGAAAAAGACTGAATCTTAGTTGTAACCAAAAATCCTACATGATAATTTTTAATTTATAAGAATCTTCAAGTTTGAACTAAATGTTGTCAAGAGAATTTAAGAGTTTGTATAATTGAAAGAATAGGTTTGTTAATTTATAGAAATAAAGAGAAATTAAGATTATATATATATATATATATACATACATATTTATTCGGTTATCGGTTATAAGTTTGTTAATTTATAGAAAAAATGTTATTTGTTTATTGTTATTCGGTTAATTTATAGAAATAAAGAGAAATTAAGATTATATATATAGTAGGCTATCGGTTTACCCAATAAGAAGAAATTGAACCGAACCAATAACCCAATGATTTCATTTTATGAAACCATTAAAAATCGTTAACCCAATAATAATAAACAAATAACATTTTTATCGGTTCGATTCATCGGTCGGTTTAATTTTTACACACCCCTATGCCTATTCCTCCTTGACACTTTTGTATTCAAAATAGTTAAAATAGATGCATTATACATAGATTATGATTGCATTTTAAAGCAAAAGAAAAATGATAGAGAACTTATTGTTGTATTTGCTTCTAAGCATTGGAATAATGCACAACAAAATTATTCAACCATTAAAAAAAATTAGCAATTGTATGCATTTCTAAATTTCAAGCTAATTTATTAAGTCAAAATTTTTATTAAGGATTGATTCTAAGAATGTAAAATTTGTTTCGCAAGAAAATTTGCAAAACTTAGCCTCTAAGCATATATTTTCTAGATGGCAAGCTATTTTGCTTATTTTTTATTTTGATATTGACTATATTAAAGGGAGCTCCAACTCTATTTCAGACTTTCTTACAAAGGAATTCTTGCAGGAAAGATAAAATGACCAGAAAAAAAAAGGCAGACACTAATGCACCTTCACAAATTCTAGCTCTTCCATTTTCAAAAGAAAATATCCAAAAAGTTGTCACCCTACAGCAAAAATTTATTATTGCATCAAAGAAACTTTCAACTACCATGGCTGAAGCAATCTAGCCAAGATATCAAATCTCAGCTGACTATGCCATGCAGGAAATCCATCAATCCTATATAATTGGACAAGTCCAACTCCAATACAAGTTTTCAACCCTAAAAAATGGACTGATTGGGTTGAGAAAAAAGAAGAAATTCAATTGGTCCAAACAATGTCAGTCCCATGGATGGAAGATGATTTTGAACAATGATGCTTACTTATGGGTCTTAAAGATCCAACGACCGTGACAAGTGCCAGCAGGAAGAATTTGGTAAGAAATTTTTAGACCTTTCAAAAAAATATTTTCAAAAGAGAAGGCCTCAAGCCACGCATCCTCTTCTCAGTCTGTGGTTGCAAAAAGCGCCATAAAAGATATTGTGAAGGTAGAAAATTTTATTAATTTTTTCTTTAATTTTTTTACAAAATAATTCAAATGTTTTTCCTATAGCAAGTAAAATAATTTCTTCACCCATAGCACAATTAATTTCTTCCAATAGAGGATCCTCCTCTGATGATCCAACTTATTTAAAAAATGATAGTGTTTATCCTTTAATACAAATTAAATTCGAATTTTTGTATTCCAACCCCCAGGAGGTAACTAAGAAAATACTTAGCTCTTCAGCAAATTTTATCTAGAAAACTCCAGCCTACACTTAAAAATACTATGAATTTATCCTCACGAATAGTAAGTCTTGTTTATTCAAAATCCACAAAGATAAACAAACTCAATCTTATGTTACTCATACCACGGTATGGATTAACAAAATAATCTCATCCAATGAATGGGGTGTGCGCCCAGCAAAGTATCAAAGGCTCACTAAAGCTTATAACCCCCAATATTATAACTATTTTAACTATCAAAAAGTGTGGATGGATGTATTTACCTTCCAAAATAAAATTGGCAAACATTCTTGATATTTTCTGTGGGAAAAGCAACTGGCCTCTGAATTTCCTCAGTGGTTCCTGCAATAATGATGGCCAATATATGATCACAAGTTTGAGATCCTTTCTCCCCCGATCCGAGAAGGATATGAATATTTTACACAGAAATTTTATAATGACCACCAAGTTTCTCTACTTTTACAATTTTTTCACAGGTTCCACATTTCTTGAATATTTTCACAAAAATTTACCTTTCACAAGTCAAAGGGGAAAAAAAAGACTTCCATGTCTAGCTCTCCATAGCCATTGCAAATAGGACAAAAACTGAGATTATACGGAGGCTTACGTGTCGAACGTAGAAGAATAGTTTCGATGCAATCCTGGATATCTGGATCCAACATATGCTGCCCAAATCTCATTTTTACAACAAAATTGCAAATTCACAATTAGCAAAGTCAGGTAACAGAGGAGAGTATATTCAACAGATGAAAAAAATCCTCTAATAAATCAAAGTATAGGTTCCCAGTGATCAACATTCATCAGAAAAGTCTAACATAGATGATGAAAAAGATTTTTAGCCAATTTGATATCACGTATTAGTCATCAACATTAATGTCATGCATGACATCAACAACCAATTACTGAAAAATTATTATGGGTGTTACTATAGCAACACTGTAGAAATAATTAGAGGTGTTACTGTAGCAACACTATAGCACTTTTATTGTAGCAAAACTTTGTCTATAAATAGCCTACTTCTCCACTTGAGAAGGACATCTTATTTTCTTTGAAAGAAGCTCTCTCTCTCTCGAAGTCTTGGTTAGAGTTTGCTCTCTCCCTCTCTCTTGTATCTTTGAAATTTACTTTTGATATTAATATCAAAGTTTAATTATTTTCAAATGTATCTTTTTCATTACTTTATTAACTTGTCTTTTTGTTGTACTTATTACTTATTTTGGCGCCGCCACCTAATTTAATTAATTATATTATTTAGCATATGATCGGACCCGTCGCCTAATTTATTTATTGCATTTACATTTATATATACCTGCGCCGTTTACATTTGAGATTAATTAACTTATTTTTCTTTCTTCTCCTCCTTTCCCATATTTTATCCTCTTTATTTTAGAGGGTTCGCTTCTGTGTACTCTTGATATAAGAGTCATGGGGAAGGAGTGTGTATGTCTATATATATATATATATATATATATATATATATATATATATATATAGTACTGGACAAAGTAGATTGATGATTATAATGGCTATTAAAAATCCTGGATCGAGACCAGGTTGATGTATAAGGGTGCTCCCAAACCCCTGAGGGCCTCTTCGTCCATAAGTCATTGTGTCGGAGAAGAGAGGTTTTTGTAGGTCCTATCTTTGCGGGCCATCAACTTGGAAGGGGTGTATACACTGGGTTACTTTATGGTACTTGATTTGGTTATAGTAGTATGAATTATACTTTCCATTCATCCTTATATGCTCACTGCCTATCACCAGTATACACCTATATCTATTAGCCTTATGGGAGTTACATAGGTATAGGTGATGAGTATTATTTGTGGGTGTGTTATGTGTTGATTGAACCATTCGAGTCATGGAGCCCGATTTAGGTACTATTTGTTTGGGTTAACCAAATACTTTATAATGTCACTATTATTATGGTTAGTTCATAACAGATTGATTATTGGACTAGTACTAAGATTAAAGGTATGACTCTAATTCCTTTCTATTAGGATTAATTTATTACGCATGATTATTCCATGATTAGACATTATAATTTTAGACCTTGTTTATATTAGCACTAGTTCCTACTATGATGAGGAGGCCTTGAGATGCTAATATGACTACTTTAGGCAATGCTAGTATGACTACTTTAGGTTGTACTTTTGTGTTATCCTTATTTGTATATATGTATGTATATATATATATATATATATATATATATTCCTTGATTTATTCATGTTGTATATTCATTCTTTGATCTTGTATACTATTATATATCCTTCTTCTCTTTATTTGTATATCCACCAGTGATAAATGGTATAGTGCTTAGGTTCCTGAGTATGGATACAATAGAATAATTTATCTATGGATATAATAGAATAATTTATCCCTATTGCCTCCTTAGCTTTACAATGTTAGTTTTCTTTGGGTGTAGTTTACGTTCCTGCTTGCGTGTTATTTATTTTTGCATTATCTTTGGAGCTCAGTCGGTAGTTGCCTACTGAGTACCATATGTTTGATACTCACACTACACTTCTACAACTTGCTGATCATAGTACGAGTTCTCATTATTGATGTGTGTGTCATGCGGAGCAGTTTTAGTTCGAAGACGTAGGGTGAGCTCCTAGTGTTTCGAGTATTACTATTCTCCCTCTCATGTACTAGACTAATCTCTATGTTGCATTCAGAGATGGGAGTGTATCAGTATATTTATTTAGTTCTTTATATTGTAGTCTTATTACATTAAAAGCTCTTATAATGATTCCATCAGGTTTTGGGACTATCTTGTGTATTTTAACCCTTTTACTATATTTATTCTAGATTCTTCCTACATTTCTCTTGATAGTCCGTTACTAGTAGTTTCGGGCTAAGGATTGAATTACCTACTGATGGGTTATAATAAGTGTCATCATGACCTGATAAATCGAGTCGTGACAGATGTATTATTTAGTGCAACCTATTGTATAAGGATACTAATTTACTTCTCAAGCTACTAGTAGGGTTTGAATAACTTATTCTTATATTATAAAGGTGGAGAGGTTATTTCTATTAGACTCTTAGATCAAATAAAGTGTAAAAAATCAGTAAGAAAAAAGAAATATATAAGTAAGGACACCATATGAAAAATAATGGGGAAAAGAACAGTAGCAAATACAAATAAAGCATATAAACAAAGCAAAGAATGGAATAGGTAATAGCAAAATCTAAGAATACACAAGTAGAAGAGTTTCTAATAATAATACTGAAAAGGAAAATTATAACAACGTATGCTAGACTAATTATTAACCCTTAGCCTAATCCCCAACCTTCATATTTGTTTATCCTCAATAAATTGAAGGTGTGTCACGTCTGATCTAATCATCCTTTCCCAATACTTCTTCGACCTACCTCTATCTCTTTTAAAATTTATGTATACGATGGTCAATCTCTCTCTCTCCTCTGTGAATCTTTTGTGCATCTCTTCTTCATATGTTCAAACCATCTCAACCTTACCTCCCTCATCTTGTCTACCATTTGGGTCACTCTTACTTTATTTTGTATATCTTCATTCCTGATCCTATATCTCCTAGTATGTCCATGCATCCATTTGATCAACGCCCTCATCTCTGCTACTTGCATCTTTTAGACATACGAGTTGTTGATCGGCAAACATTCGACTCCATAGAACATAGTTGGTCTAGCAACCATTTTATAAACTTATCTTTAAGTCTCAGTGGCACATTCTTATTATATAAAACATTGAATGTGAACCTTTATTTCATTCATCCCTTCTAATACGATGTGTACCAATATCATCAATTTCTCCAAGTCTTTATATAACTGACCCAAAATAATGGAAACTTCCTTTATTGAAAATGACTTAGTGCTTTCCCAAAAAAAAATACTTATTTTGAGGAAAAAAACTTTTTTAAAAAATAAGGGTGTTTGGTAAACTTGCAAAAGTGTTTTTAAAAAAAAAAAAAACAGAAGCAACTTTTCTACTTTTGGGAAGAAGCAGAAAATTTCTGCTTTTAAGAAAAAAAATAGAAGAAGAAAAAAAAAATTATTTTTTTTCATGACAAAAATTACTCCTACCACTCACACACACACACATACATAAATATCCCCTATTAATTAATTAACATATCTTATAAGTTTGATTAAAATTTTATTTTAAAATTTTATACATCATATCTACATCATAATCTTTATTTTATAATTTAGATATTATTATTATTATTTTATTTTCACTTATTTTCTGTAAATACATTTTAAAATATCATTGATGATGGTGACCGAAACATATATAGCTTTTTATTTTTTATTATTAATTATAACAAATGACAAATCATAGGGAATGAAGAAGGAGATGAACCTTTTGATATACCTTCAAAAATACAAGACAAATCTTCTACTAGTATTCAGATATTGCGTGATAAATTAGGGATGAAATCGTAGAGAATTTTTATGATGTATGAAGTACTAACTATTTTGTCGTTACTTTTTTCATATGTAGTGATTTAATTTATGGAATAATTTTTATATTCATTTTTGTTTGATGTTTTTGATTAATATTTTAATTATTTAATAAATACATCATTATTTCATATTTTTAATGTATTTATGTATATAAATATTGATTAAAAAT
Source organism: Capsicum annuum (assembly GCF_002878395.1). Lineage (NCBI taxonomy): Eukaryota > Viridiplantae > Streptophyta > Magnoliopsida > Solanales > Solanaceae > Capsicum > Capsicum annuum. The sequence continues at coordinate 161,776,198 of NC_061111.1, read as the reverse complement.
TTTAGAGCACGTACTTTTTAATTAAATAAAATTAAAATTTTAATTAAAAATATTATAATAGATATTTAAAATAAATTTTCTCTTTAAATTAATTTTAGCAGTAAAAGTCTATTGATACATATCTTTTTTTATCATTGTCTTAAAAAAAACACTTCTTGAAAAAGACTATCCAAACACAATTAAGCACTTTTTAAATGAATTTACCAAACATAAATTACTATTTTTAAAAGCACTTTTTGAAAAACTATATTATAAAAGGCAATTTCAAACGGGGTCTTATCAAGTATAATTGTGCACTTCCACTGAATTACCGAACCGAACCAAAAAATTTGGTAATTGGTATTCGGTAATTCGGTATTTGATATGATATTTGGGAGTAAAATTTCAATATTTCGGTATTCGGGATTGGATTTGATACAAGATATTAATACCGTTTGGTATTCGGTATTTACCGAATTTCGAGTATATATATAATCCGATAGACAATAGTACTAGTCATTTCAAAGAATCTCTTCGTAAAAACCAACAAAAAGAATACTAAATAGGGTTTCTATTAAAGATACTCTTTGAAGTTTAAACGTACATTTGCATATTTCCAACTTTAATATGGTATTACCAAATACCGTATCAAACCGAAGTTTAATTTATCGATTACCGAACTACCAAAGCGATATTTATAAGTATGGTATGTGATATCTATGTTCAAATACCGATTACCGAATCCAAACTTTAAAAATACCGAACCAAACACCGAACGCACATGCCCCTACTTCCACGTCAACCTCATGACACTTGTCATGACTAATATCTACTTTCTTAATGCTTTTTTAAGTGATTTAGAAGTTAGCAAGGTGGGTGCCAGCCTAGGCGCTTCTATAGAAAACATTAAAATGACAGGGACAAAACTATATAAGAAAGAGTCAGAACGGGCAGCCGTGTCGCTTTGCATGTCCATTTCCAACTGTAATTAATGAGCTTAGGTCCAAAGGTCTTGGAGGACATGAAAGTAGGTGATAATTTAAACCATCAAGTACTTGTACTACTAGGGGATATTGGCATTGCACATGTATTCATTTATAGTCTCAGTGAGATATTTGATTTCCCTTCAGGGGTGGTTTGGTACGACAAATAATGCAAGAATTAGTAATATATGGATTATAATGTTTGAATTATATTTTTATCTAGTGATTGGTTTATTATATTAAAAGTTAGATATATCATGTATTTTGTGTGATTTAAAATGCTATAAAAATGGAAAATTTTACCATGGGTGAGACACAACCAACACTAGTTGTGTGAGGCACCTTTTATTTATTGACAAGTGTTTTTATGGCCTAATTTTATCAGAAAATGTCCTCATCTCCTCATATTTCGTTCCATTAATTTCCTTCACTATTTTGGCTATTTCTTTTTCTTCTAGTCACTTTACTTCTCTACGTATCTTTCTATGTCTTTTTTTTTGGTTTGGTTAAATAATTTTTCCAGCTAGTTTTTTTTTTCCACATTTTTTGCTTTTATCTATTTAAAACAATATTGTTACTCTCTCAATTTTATTTTATTTGAGCCACTAAAATAATTTTTCTTATAATTTATGTATTTTAACAAATAAAAAGTTAATGTTATTTCTTAGTATTTATCAGTAAATAAATATATAAAATATTAGTAATTAAATTTAAATTTTTAAATTATAATTAATAAGATTGGTTTGGTAAAATAAACTTCTAATATAAACACAATTTAATTTATGTATAAAAATAAACTTATAAAAAAAATGTGAAATGTCGTCATGCGTTATTAAATGGGAAAAGGATAATCTATAACACTTTTTAAAACAAATAGTCAAAGTTTGAAAACTTTTTAAAAAGTGGTCAGTCGGATATACTATTTCCGCTTTATAGCCTTTTCCTAATTTGGATCATTTTGGCGTACGGAGTCCATATACAATTCATAAACAATAGTGATACAGTCTATATACAATACTGATACAGTATTCAATTTGGGCAATTCGGCCCTTTTAAAAATATTTCAATTTCAGTTTTTTGCTAAAAAAAAATTAACTGATCAAATGTTCTGTTTTTTTTATTATTTAGAAATAATAATTAAATTACATAAAAACGATATAATTGTTAAATAGAATATGTATATATATATATATAAGATATATGTATAAAAATTGTATACTTCTATCAAATATGTATATGCATAAAATATATATAAAAAATATCTAGAAAGTGTATGAAAATTATATAATTGTTGTATAAAATGTGTAAAAAAAATTGTACGGTTATTGTATAAATTGTGTATCAAAAATGTATAATTTTCGTATAGAATATTTATATGTATAAGATATGTATAGAAACTGTATAGAAGATGTATAGAAACGGTATAGAACAAGCCACTTGAAAAGGGTAGAAAGTGAAATTTAAATTCCATGGCAATTTTTATGAAAATAGTTTAGTTTGAAGTGTCGTTATTGTTCTTTCCCCTTATTAAATTACACAAATATTTAAAGTTTATAGACAAAGCATGAATTTTTCTTTAATTATCATTAAGTTGAATCTATTGACAAAAGTCACAAATTTTTAAAATTTTATTTTTATTTATTTAAATTTAGTATTTTTTTCTGAGAATGTTATATCGAAAGTTTTCTATCAAAATTTTTTAGTTTAGCTGTTAAAAGCTTATGTAGTTATTTGATTACGATAGTATTATTAAAAATATTATTTATATATTTACTTGTTAAAATAAAAAAATAAATAAAAGTTTATTTTCAACTAATCAAATAAAATAAAACTAAGGAAGTAATAAAATTGATAAATCCAGAAAATGTGGGGGGGGGAAAGAAGAAGAGGGAAGAGTAAGGAAGAAAGACAAATAAAAAGCAAAGGAAAAAATGTGATGGGTCCACAGGACATTATATTACCAATTAGTCATAGTTGCACCTCACCGATGTTAAAATTTTCCTACAAAAATCTACAATTATATCCTTGAATTTTTATGAAATTTTCTATTTTATTAAATTAGTCAAATTAAAAATTAAAATATAAATAAAAATTTGTTACTAATTTTCAGGTGTGATGTGTCACTTTCAAAATTCTTAATAGCACGGTGTACCCTTCATATTCGATTGATATTGAATTTTATTTAGCAACGGACAACTATCTCTAAATAATAAAATTTATAAATTAATTTATTTAAATTAATTTATTAATACAAATATATAAAATAAAATCAAGAAAATAACAAAAATGCTTAAAGAAATTTGAGGAATATTTTTATCTTTACACATATTAGTCTCATGGTATTAATATCATGTAGAATGTATAACTAATATATATATAATTAATATATATATTAATTATACATTGATTCAAAATCCTACCAACATAACACGGAATAATACTATACGCTTTTTCAACCAAAACACAAAAAATTGGCATATTTTATCCAACTTCAGATGGAAAGTTGTTTGTATAATTCGAGCATATCAAAAAGGGGAAAAAAATCAACAGCAGTGATGGCGTAGCGTAAAGGGGTTGCCCCAAACTATCCAGAGGTCGAGGGTTCAACCCTAAGTATAGATAAACATTCTGTTGTGAGCTCTCCCCCAAATGAAGCCTGATGCAGGGCGAATTCAAATATAGTCAAATTTCTAAAAAGAAAAATAGGTACTGAACATCAGGTGGTTTAAAAAAAAGGAAAAAAAAGCTCGATGATCGCATCAGCACTCGTGACGTATATAGGAGTAGGTTACGAGATATTTTGAGAGAGTCCCCATTGAAAAGAAAGGATTACTCAAGAGTCAAGTGGCGGATACTTTCCATCTCCAATTTTAAAATATCAAGTTTGCCCATAATTACCTTTTATTTTTAATTTTTATTAAATTATAAATAATTTTTTATTTTATGATTTTAAATATATATTTAGCATTTGAATTTTTAGTTTTGAAGCTAAGATATATAATTTTAAATTTATAGATATATCTGTTAATTATTTTATTTTTGCTCGAATACATAATTAGTATTCTAATCCCTGATTTCAAAGTTAAGATATATAGTTTTGATTACTAAAATATTAAAATAATTTGATCGAGATACATATTACATTAACTACAGTGAAGGGAGATATATAATTAAAATTATATATCTAAAAATTTATATGTTTGTGAATATATACTACTATTTAAAAAAAAAAATTTAGATAATAAATAAAAAAATAAAATTTTTATATAATTTAATAAAAATAAGTTATGATATTATGTAATCTTTCCTTTTAAAATTACAGATTTGAATAATCAAGAGAGCAAAGTGGCGAGCTCATGAGCAATGCTTATAATTTTGAGCATGACCATTATTCTCCCGATTGTGGTCTATCGATAGAGTTTTTTTTTAACGTAAAGATAATATTGTCTACTTAATTAGTCTCCTTCTCCATGTCACCCTCCATTGCTCCCTAACTAGATTTTGAATATTTCTTTTATATATTTACTCCATATAAATTTATATTTTGCGTTAAAAGTATTAAGATCATGTGTATAATATTGCATTCGTTCTTGATTATAGTTCCGCTACTACACATATTTAAACTTAACTTTCGATCTAATATTAAACATGATATAATTTTGTAAGAAAAAAATATATAAAATAGCATACTTAAATATTAAATTACAAAAAATAGCAATATTTTTATCAAATTACATTTTGTAGCATATGTATTTATATGTATTTGTATTTTTGTAGCAACAGTTTGTAAAAATACAAAATACATATCGATCATAAGGGCAGTAAAAATCATATATATTCGTATTTTTGTAGCAATAGTTTTCAAAAATATAAAATACAACTTGTTATATTATATAATTATTAAACTGTTTCTATGAAACTCATAATTAAGGAGATAAGTATGCTGAATTTTGCCCATTTTGTAACTATACAAATATGATAGTATGTTTAAGATAACAATTTTTTGTAAAGATCTCCAACCCCTGTGCAAAATAAACCGGAAGGAGTATTTTTATGGCCCATTGGTACAAATAGTTAAAGCTAAATGTGGAGTATACAATGCATGTTCCCATTCTTAATATACACTAGTATAGGTATTCACGCGATGTGCGAAACTTTTTTAAAAAAGATTTATAAAAATATGTTAGCTTATTCATTTTAAAATAATAAAATTAATCACTTTACAATTTTTTTAGATGTATGAAAAGAATAATATTAGTAATTTTTTTAATTATATTTAGTTGGTTGATTTTTTAAAAATATTAATATTAAATAATTATTAATTTTGTTGTTGGACCTTTACCTTTATATTTTTAATCAACTAGTTTAGCCGCAGTGCCTTGCATGTGGAACTTTTGATTATCAAAATTAGACGATTTTATCTATTACGAAGGTTTTTAATGAAGTGCAAAAAGTTTAAAACATATATTTTGTTGTAAGCACATATATATTTTCCCACCATAAATTTCAAGTGGTTAATTGATTTAATATATTGTAAATATAGATGTAGATTTATAGACTTTTTAAATCTTTTTAAAATCAAATTTAGTTGATTTACAATTCTTAAACTAATAAAAAATATTAGTTGTTATTAATTCTGATGACTTCTAATAAGGAAAGATTTTACCATAAATATATTTAATTAATTTTCAACTCTTAAATATTTGAAAAAAAATAGTAAAAAAATAATTTTTTTTAACGCAAAAACTTTCAATGAAAGACAAAAAGTTCAAACGACATTTGTAAGACCCTTCACACTTTTAATATATTGTAGATTGTAGATGTAGATGTAGATTAGTATTAGAATTCTTACCTTCTTACATTTCAAATTTCAATTTTTTTGCCTATCAATTCAATCTCAACAACTAAATATAGGTTTTTTAAAAGGTTCAATCTTCATTTCAAACACTAAAAGTACTTAATTATGTCAATAACAAAACTTCTAATTTCAATTTTTAAATTTCACCACTCTCAATTCAAAAGCTAAGCACATACAATTTATTATTTTATTTTAAGTTTTCAGAGTTTTTTTCTATTGTTTGAATTTTCTCATTATTTGATTTTTTTTATTAATATCTTTTAAGTATTTCATTTATATTATTATAATATTTTCTAAATTAATTCAACTAAGATCTCTCAAATCACTCACCCACCAAATCACACACCCACCCCTTCCCCCCACCTTTACCCCACCACCCCCCCCCCCTTCCCTTTTTTTTTATAAAAAATTTCTTACCTCATCCACCTTATCCCCAACCTGTCCTTCCCCAACCAAAATAAATAAATAGATTTTATTTTATTCTCTTAAAAAATTATTTTTCTTTACCCCAACTACGCCTCTCCCGACCACTCACCCAGTCGCCTAACCCAACCCCCTTCCCTCCCCCCTAAAAGAATATTTATTTTTATTTTTTAAAAATCCTTTTTAAAAAAAAATTCTTATGCCCCTTGCCCTGACCTAAATTTTTTTAAAACATTTTTAGAAAAAAATATCTGACCTAACTTTTTCTAAAACCTTTTAAGAAAAAAATATTTTTTCTACCCCTAGCCTCATTCCCCACCTATCTTACCCACACCCACTCCAACCGCCACAATTCCTTAAGCTCTCCACCGTTTATTACAATATGTGTCACTCTATTTCTATTCATTTTTATTGTTTTGTGTTATATATACATAAATGTTTTTAGAAAATATCTTTTATTGACTGATATAATATCAAGTATCAATTTATTTTAGCATATATGCTATGACTAATGCCAGATAATAACATCAAATAAAGTTATCTATTCTGAAGCTCAGAATCAACTAATAGCTACTCAATAGTATCTTCATTATTCATTAGTCTTTTAAATTTTTTTATTTTCTTTCGTTATACTAAAAAACAAATAGGAAAAAAATGCAAAAATACCACATGTTAGTATAATATTAACAAACATTCAAATCAATAAGTTTTTTCTAAAATTTTCAAATAAAAAACAAATCAATTGAAATGGCTAAATGCCTACAATTTAATTTTATAATTATCTTAAAAGAGTAGAGATGTGAATATGATGTTTTTTACACGAATGATTTGATAAATTTCATTTATATATTTTAATTTTTCATTGTATTTTTTATTTTTAAATATTTCATTTCTCATATTTGAGATATTTATATACATTAGATTAGTGAAAACTTCAAATTATTTAGTTACACCTATAACAAAAAATAAATCTAATATTAATTATAAAATAATTAAAAAATTATGAACTTGCCTTAACAATTATGAGAGAAATCTTTTGTGCATGACTTACAAAGACAAAACTTAATTTTATTTTTATTTTTCTCAAAATAATTAGCTAATGCTAAGTGACTTATTTTCATGTCTATAAACAAATATTTTTATGTGATTTTATCTATTAAATTTAAAACTAATATATTTATTATAAAAACATGCAATATCCATGCTCATAATTCAATGACTAAGTTTTACTCATGCCACTAATAACCTCATGGAGCTCATGGCCCTTAAAGAGGGCCTCAAGCTAGCATTAGAAAAAAATCTCAAACCTGCATTGATTCAATGAAAATCATAAGAATGCTCCACCAAGGCAACTTACTCTATGATTCAATTGTTAATGAATGCAGGTGCTTACTAGGGAGCTTGGGGAATCCTCCACTCTACCATACTTACAGGGAGCAGAATAGGATAGCTGATATGCTGACAAAGCAAGGCTTTGAGAGTGACTTTTTTGATAGACTTCGTGTTTTTGCAACACCGTCAATTAGTGTAGGAGTCGCTTTTTGAAAAGATTTTAAGGGGAAATCATTCTCTTGATCTGTAACAAGTAATGAAACATTAATCCCATTTGTTATGTTTTTGTGCTTGATTAAGTCTTGCTTTGTAAAAGGCTCACTTTATTTATGAATGCATCTCTTCTTAACCAAAGAAAAAAAAAGAATGACTAAACTTATATGTTGCATCTTTTTTTATGATTATCTTTTATATGAGGTTTTATTTTAACGGTTCTTATTCTTTCTGGAGATTGGACACATTTTCCTACCCAGTGGATATATATACTATTTTCTAATTTTTTTATACAATCAGAAATTATTAATCTTAATTAAAAAGGTTTTAAATTTACATCAAATTATATAAGAAAGAAGCTTAGTTTCTCCATAAACATTGACTAGACGAAAATTTTAAATAAAGTCGACTGTTTTTGTACATATTCAAATTTGTTTATATTTTGCAAAAATCGGACGAACAAGATTAAGTTAAAAAATATAATTTACGTGAATCTAAACTGGGATATAGTAGATAAAAATTAGCTTGTTAATTAAAATAGTAAAAAGGTAAAACAAAAAAATCTGAAAAGCGAAGATTATAACGATCAATAATAAAAAAAAAAGAAGAAGGAGAAAGAAGCTTAAATCTATATATTAATATGGGTGTATATATAAGAGAGGTCAAACAGATAAAATTTTATTCAAATTCAACTATTTTAAAAATTAAAATTCAATATTAGAATAAATATTTACTTACTTGTACTCAGAGATGGATCTAGTAGAAAAATAATATCCTGCAATTGGATTATCATTAATATACATATAAAGAATAAAAATGTTAAAATAATAAAAAATTAAACAACAAAAAACATGAAAAACAGTAAATGAAATAAATGATCAATAATAAAAGAAGAGAAAGAAGCTTAGCATTAATTATTATTGTACGAGTACATATATAAGAGAGGTTGAGAAGATAGAATTCCTTCCATCTCAAATTTTCTTTAAATTCAAATTTAAATAAATTTGTTATAAAAAGATTAGGTTGTTACTCTTTTTTATCCATAATTTTTTAAAATAGTACATATTTTTCTTGTAATTCATATTTGAATAAGATAGAATATTTGAAACTGCTATTTAAATTTTACCTTGGTTATATTAAAAAGATATTTTTTTACTATCAATTTTGTTAGAATGGATATATACAAACGAAAATTCAAGATATATATATATTTTTACTTTATTATTATTATTATTATTATTATTATTATTATTATTATTATTATTATTATCTTTCATTTTATATTTTTATATGTAAATAAATTATATTCAAATTTATTTTATAACATTTAAATTTAAAAGAGATAAGTTTGAAATAGTAAAAGTCCATTAGAACTTTTTCACTATGAGTTTCTATTTTAAGTTAATGATTTTTTTTAAAATAACAAAAATAGGACAATGCTTTTCAATTCAAATACTTTAATTTTTCAATTCAAAATTTTTATTATAATATTTAGAGATAATACATTAAAACCTCCCTAAACTTATCTTCCCAACTTACTTTAGCACTTAAACTAATCTTCAATTTATTTACCCCCTTAAAACCTTAACTCAAAAACCTCTCCACAAAGAGCCAGAGTTACCCTAACTACACAAGAAAATAGACATCTTAATAAATAAAGAAACCCAATCAAAAAATAACCTAGAAATAGACGAACTAGTTAACCAATTAAAAAGAATTGAATTAACTCCTAAACAAGAACGAAAAAACATAATACGAAAACCACAAAAATGGACTTTCTATCAAATAGACGGAGAGCCATCGAAAATAATACAGGACAAGGAGAAGAAAGACAAAGAATAAGTTTTTCAGAAAATAGAATAGGAAATAATAATATATTAGCAAGAATATGCAGACGACAACCTAATGTAGAACAGAATCAATAACTCAACGAAATAATAGATGTAGACAAAGACCTACAAATTTTTCAACAACATCAATTAAAATTACTAAATCCTAAGACACTATATAATGCAGGATGTTTTTCGACAGATAACCAGTTATATAGACATTATAGAGAAGAACAAATATCTGCCATAGGAGAAGACTTTAAAATATTAGATTTAGTAAATGCTCACTCTCTAAAACATCTAAAAAATAGAATGGTATTAATGCATATGGGTTTAATAGTTATAGGAAGAAAAGGATTAACTAGAAAAAATTTAGGATCCAAAGTATTGATAACCATATATGATGATAGATGGTCAGACATTAAAAAATCAATAATAGGATTAACTGAAGTAGATATGACTAATAATGGAGGAATATTTTACATAAGTCCAGACTTCCTAATGAATTTAAAAGAATTTGGACAAAATATTAAAATAGGAATTCAGACTAAGGGATACGAAGAAATGAATAGCGGAAATAATTTACTAATGTGCATAGGTTTTATTGAAAAATTAACTTTAAGCAGTAATACGAAATTTAAATTAAAAGTAAATGATGTAGTGGAAATAATGGGAAATAAAGGCATAAGTTTAATAAAACCAATAAAAATAGATCCCGAAATATACGCAGGTTTAGAATGGAATTTAAATAAATTTACTAAACCAAAAATTTTTACACTAGACTCTCATCTATTATATACTACGAGTAAGGGAGAAACTTTGGTAAGGTTTACAGATTACAACTACACAGCCAAAAGAAATTTAGACGACGATGAAACAGAAAGTAATATAGAAACAGAAAGCGAGTTTATGAATATAGAAGTTCTCCAAGAGGGATATGAAGTAGACATGGCCATAGAAAAGGCTGAAACTTTAGCGGAAGAATATAAAAATATAACTTTTAAATGTAAAGGATGTCGAAAAGACGACATGCAAACTGAAGAATGTATAAAACATTTCAAAAATTGTTTAGAAAGAAATGATAATTTCGGATATAGAAATAACAAAACTAGCTTTGAAAGAAAAGATGAAGACACACTTTCTATATTAAGTTCTACTATCAGTTATAAAGAACTAGCAGAATTAGAACCAACTAGCTCCACAAGTGCTAGCTCATTCCAACAGACAAACCCTAATCCTCAACCAATAGATTATAGTACAGGTAATGTACCTAGAAGACCAGCAATTAGGATAAACCCCGATACAGAACTTAGGGGCAATCATATAAAACCAGCAGGAAAGAGAATGCCGATAGAGGAACCAATTAAACTACAAGAAGGCGGTAGTAAAGGTAAAATTCTAAATATAGCAGCACATGATCCCCAAATGTGGAATACAGTAATAGACTTATGGAAAGGAATAGTAGCTGTAGATTACTTAAGACATTATACAGAAACAGAAACCTTAATTGATCCAACTTATTTATCCTTCAATTGGTTAAATGGAATGTCCGTGTCGGGCTCAATATATGTCACTTGCTCTATTCAATCAAATTTTTCTTAAACCTTAATTTAATAATTTAGTAAAACGTATTTAAGTGTTAATTACTATAACTTCTACTATTTTTTATGTAATTTACAAATTATAGATTATTAGAAATGTATTTACTGTCTTTGTCCAAATTTACGTGAAAACAAATGAAATTTGGTGATAAATAATTATTTCTGCAACGTACCTTTTCATATGTTTTTAAACAAATATTTTAAGTTATTAATTATTGTGATTTATAGTAATTTTACGTAATTTTTAAATACAAAATAATCGTGAATTCCTAATGAATAATTTAATAGTTATCTTGATTTCCTTTTAAATATTAAATGTTATACTAGAGACAAAAGCAATTTATTTAATCAATTACAAACGTGTTTAATTAATTTTATCACTAAACTATTTCTACCGCCTCAATTTGTGCTATCACTTTTTACTTTTCGATATTTAAATTTTGTGTATTTGTAACGTTTAAAAAAAATTAACTATATTATCATGAAAAGAATTACAACTTATGGTATTTTCCATAATTTTTGAATGCCTTTTTTAATACTTAAGATATTAAATCAATTTAATTTAATTTAATAGTAAATATTAGTCAAATTAATTCCTAAAAGATAAAATGTATGCAAATTGAGACTAAAGGAATAAGTTTTAATGATCGCTATATTAAGTGTTCATTTGCTCATAAAACTTTGTTAATTATTCCCTTACGCAGTACGTTCAACTAATATAATAGTACTAAAATAATTGAGAGTTTGAATGTCTAATTCTACATGTCCTCTTCTGGAGTTTAACGTTAATACGCTATAAATGACAATGACAGATAACTAAAACGTTCACAGAAGCTGCTAATTATTCCCAATAAAAAGAGGGTAAAATAGTCAATCAAGCAACAAGATAAATATAAAGATCCCTATTAGCCAATAAAATTGTGCAAAGTAGGCTTCTGCTGGCAGCTTCGGTAGAAACTCCTCCTTATTAAATAAATATTTTAAATTATTAATTGTTATGAAATATTTTAAATTATTAATTGTTATGATTTATAATGAGTTTAGCATAGTTTTTTTATATATAAATTATTGAGAATTTCTTGTTAATAATTCAATACTTATATTAATTTCTTTTTTTTTTTTAAAATCAAATGTTATAGTAGATATGAGAGAAATTTATTTCATCAATTACAAACATATTTAATTAATTTTATGACTAAAATTTCCCTATTACCTTAATTTATGAATCACTTTTTACTTTTCAAAATTCAAATTAGAAAATATGCTTTTAATTCTATTAAGGAATTATATGTTATAGTATGTTTTTTATAGTTTTTAAATAACTAAATTTGAATATTTGAAATATCAATCTAATTAATTTTAATGATTAGTCAAACTAACTCCAAAAAAAATAAAACGTGCTATACTAATTGAGATTGAAAGAGTAAATTTTTAAGAAAAAATTACTTAAAACCACACATTAAGTTTTTATAATTACTTAAAATCTCATCTCACTAAACTAATTACAAAAATTCCTTCTAATTCATAAAAGTCGCTTATTTTCGGATACATCACAATTCACCCCTATTACACCGCCTACTACGCCGTAAATCTCGTTCAAAATTCAGGCAATGTATCCGGTGATTTTCTCAACTCATCAATTTTGAATTACCATTGTGTTCTTAGCCACTACTTCAACAGTCAAGTTAAAATCTTCATTAGCTTACTTTTTCAAAAAAAATTTAAGTTAATTATTTTTCAAGTTTATTAGTTCAGAAATTAAACTCAATCAATTATCAATTTTTCGTTCTTTCATCATTTTAAGATCGATTATTAGTGGATCAAGAACCATCATTTAGTGTTTGTCTCAGTTAGATCTTACAACTCCAATTGAAGTTGATATTAGATTTGTGTCTGTTTATTTTGATATGAACGACATTAATTTTTGTGAAAATTGATCGACACATCAAAATGGTTCGACTATGATGAAGAAGTTATGAAAAGCTGCTGGGAGAAGTTGTAAGAAGCTTGTTGTTACATATGCAAAGAAGGGGAAAAAAAACCAAGTTACAAAAGAGACCCTTTACTTGATTTCATTTTATATATCTGTATTTCTGAATAAAATGGCTATGATATTTTAAGCAAAATTTTTGATTGTTTTTATTACAATTTCTATAAATTATTTTTCGTGTATTTGTTGCACTATTATTATCAAAAATATTTTACTCTTAAGTAATGTATCATATAAGCTAATTGTAGTTTTATAACTTAATGTAAATTATATAATGTATCAGATATTTTAAAAAATAAGTCAAATATAATGGAAACTTAATTACAGTAATGTATCTCAATCAAAAATAAATTAATATATCAGAAACTTAAATTAACAACACAACAATAGATTATTGTTGTATTTGTACATAATATAATGTATCATAAGATAATTTAGCTTTTAGTGAAATGTATCAGATATATTTATACATGAAAATTATTAAACATATTTAAATGTAATAATGTATTAGTAACCACAAATAAATGTAATTTATCATGAACTGTAATGTATCATGAACTCAATGTTATTAAATGAGACATTGTTATCATAATACAATATATCATAAGTTTTTATATCGTTATAATTTAGTATTTGTCTTAGTTAGATTTTACAGGTCCAACTGAAGTTGGTGTTAGATTTGTGTCTGTTTATATGAATATGAATGACACTAATTTTTGTGAAAATAGATCGAAATGTAAAAATGATTTGGCTATGATAAAGAAGTTACGGAAAGTTGCTGGTAATAGTAGTAAAAAGCTTGTTACTGCATTTGAAAAGAAGGAAAAAGCATAAGGCATTGCTCAGTAATTGAGTGATAGTACGTAAGTATCACTTCAATACTTTTTATATTTATAAAGTTTATACATTATATTTTGCTCAACAAAGTTTTCTAACTTAATATACGTTATTATTCAGGGACTGTAGAGTTTTTGTAGCTGATTTTGGTAAGTATCTGAGTGATGATCTATTAATTTCGCCTTCTAACTTTGTTGTTGAATATCATCGCATGAGATATTCATCACTTTTATGAAATTATGGAGTTTTCAAGGCTAAGAAAGATTATGCAAGCGACAATAATGATCCTTCAAAAACAAGGTCAAATTTGTACCACCCCTGATGAATCAACGATAGTCAAAGTTGTGTAGTTTGTTAATTGCTGATGTATTCTTTTTGTAAACGGTATTTTGATTCATGTTTGAGTAAATACTGATCTAGATATTTCTCGTAGTTTTTTATTTTATGTATCTATATTTCTAGATAAAATGGCTATGATATTTTAAGTAAAAAATTTTATAGTTTTTATTACAATTTTTATAAGTTAATTTTCATTCATTTATTACACAATTATGTATTAAAAGATATTTTACTCTTCAGTAATGTATTATATAAGTTAATTGTAGTTTTATAACTTAACATAAATTATACAATGTATCAGCTGTTTTAAAAAAATGTCTCAAGTATGATGTAAATTTAATTACAATGATGTATCTCAATCAAAAATAAATTAGTGTATTAAAAACTTAAATTAACAATACAATAGTAGATACAATATTGTTGTATTTGTATGTAAGGTAATGTATCATAAGATAATTTTAACTCTTAATATAATGTATCAGATAGTTTTACACATGCAGAGTATTAAACAAATTTAAACGTATACTAAATTGTAATATATCATGAACTCAAAGATATTAAATGAGACATTTATTATCATAATACAATATATCATAAGATTTTATATCATTATAGTTTAGTGCAAATTCTACTGTTGTATAATGTATATGATAATATTAATTAAACTAATGTATCATTAGATTGCTTAGCCACATTATACAATGTATCAGATACATTAGCTTTAACTTAAAGCATATTTAAATGTAATAATATATCGGTAGTCATTACTAAAGTAATGTATCAGGTATTTATCCTAAATGAGACACTTGTTATCATAATAGAATGTATCAGCAAATTTTATATCTTTATAGTTTAGTGTGGTAATATCCCGTACTAATCTTAGCTCAATTCAACTCTTAGTTGCATACTTAAGGGGTTTAAATCTTGAAATTTTCACTAAGTGTTGGGGATTTAGCCATTTTCAAGATCCCTAAACTTCGAGGATTTTCATTTTGGTCTTTCCGACCTCGAGACGTTAGTTTTTGAGTTAATTCATGTTTAGGAGTGTAAGAAGCGTGTCTTGGGTAAGTTTCAGATTTTTCAGACAAGGATTGGATCACGTTTTGATTTAGATTCCAGAACCTCACCGCGATAGTGGCGCGTCGCGGTGGGTATAGCAATGAGCACATCACCACATCGCGGTGAAGGTGTTTTGTCAAGTTCTTGATTTATAATTGCATTCATGTGTCATGATCTTTATTCTAGTGTGTGAAGTGCTTATGAGGTAAAGAATGTTTCATAGAAATCACTTAGAACAAAGTTGAGCTAAGATCTTTTAATTCGTTCAAAGTTTGGTATTCGATTCTACAAGGGTCAACTTTGAACGTGTATAACTTTTGATATAAGTGGAAATTTTCAGCCTAATACCCACCAAATTGTAATAATTGAATTAGCTTTCCAACGATATCAATTTCGCCTTAATTCGATACTCGATCATAAAGTTATGATCATTTTCGTCAGAACCAGTAAGCCAATGCGATCATGCCGCATCATGGTGAGCCTTCAAACCGCAATCTGGGTTACGTATTGCATTAACCCCTCACTTACTCAGTACATTCCAGAAGTACCGATCCACATATAAGTCTATGTGCTATATTATCTCATAATGTAGGTACCAGTTATAGCCTACCCATCATAATCAGACAGTTGCAGTTTCCAGCTAACAGGTGATGAGTTCTCCTATTTCGGAAACTCCACTTAGATTTAATTCATGTACTGTGTGGTGTTTTAATTTTTTCATATGTATTGATTAGTGGTAGTTGGAGGCATGTCCCAGCTACCTAAAGTCAGTATAGTAGAGGCTTCATAGATGTCAGTCAGAGTCAGTTATGTAAATTTCAGTTGTGTCCTATGTTTTTATCAGATTGCAAGTTGTATCAGTAATATAATTTCTCTCAGATTTTGTCATGATTATATTTCCGCACAGTAGAATAGCTATTTAATATATTATAATTCAGTTGTTTAACAATATACCAGTTCATGTGTTAGCTTGAGGTCACTTGTGGTTCCAAGCACCGTGTGGTGTCCAGGGTGTACTCTCGGGGCATTATAAGTGCAGATTTTGCCTCATTTGTGTAATAGTAGATAAAATAAATCTAATGTACATTGTAAACATATTATATTCATAATAAAATTATGCCAGTAATTCATGAAGGGTATATTGACCAACGTATTAACCACACAATAGAGAATTTAATGTACAATCAGATTTAGTAATAGTCAATTTTAAAAATTTACAAATATCAGAAAAAATATTGTAAATGAAACATGCTATGTATCTGCAAATAAAAGTGTCACATCTTCTTTGGGATAAAATCATAAATGTGTTTGTTATGATCTTCACAGTCACATCATCCACAACAGTTGTGGTCGATGACAGAGTTTCACTTGATTTTATATTCCTCCATATCTGACATCAAAATCACTGAAACTTCATACGACTTCATTGATGTTCCAAGATTATAATAATCAACGCAGTATGAACTCATACCATTTATATTTTTTCTCTTCAAAACTGTAATTGCGCAAGGATATAGTATCTCATCAGGTTGAAACCTTCTACAATTGCATGTTTTACTCTCAAGATCAACGTTGTATCCTCAATCAAAATTGTAAATAGTGTGCACATAGCTTGATTAAGCTTTAAACCGACCAACATATAACCAAATAAGTCAACTTATATATAGCTATAAAGATTTTTAAGTGAAAATAAGATAAAACAGTAAAAGTACTGAATTATACATATAAAAAAATTATTATATATATTTTACAATATACTATCATTCGAGAAGGCTATATTATGAATTCGGAGACATTATTTTTGAAACCATAAAGCTTTACTTCATTGTCACTTCGAATCACCATTAGCGATGAATTTTCTTCAACAACGTATCTGACGTTTATTTTTTTCTTGATTCATCAATACCTAATTTGATTGCGATTGTCGAAATCAATCTAAAAAATAAAATACTTTTTTCAATAATAATTTCATCACTTTTGTATCATTCATATTGAAATTCATTTATTCAAACACCGCAAAATCTCAATAGAATAGAGATGTTCATAACGCATTCAAAATAAAGAAATCAAAAGAAAAAAACAGAGATGAGAGAATTTGAAAGAATTTTCATCGAAGGAGATTTTTTTTATGATTCAAAATTGAACTATGAAGATGTTACTAATTTTTTTAGGATTCAAGAGACATATCCTAATCAGAATAGTGTTAATTACTATGTTATCTATGATTTTACCATTATTTTTCTTTTTTATAGTCAATTAGTTTGACAGTTATGTATCTGTGGGTTATGTATCGTGGCTTTCACATATGTATCTGGAAGGAATTTGATGTAATTATGAAAAAAGATGAGAGAGAGTGTAATTAAGTAGCAAACTGTTGGGATTTATGTTATTTATATAATTTTTAATGATCGCTACATTACGTGTTCAATAGCTCATGAAACTTTGTTAATTATTTTCTCACGCAAAGCATAAAACCAATATAATAGTAATAAATAATTGGGAGTTGAATGTCTAATTTAACATTACCGGCTTTTTACCCTGATTTTCTTACCACATTTGAGTTTTAATTCTCTATTGAAGGAAAATAAAAGTAATACCATAATTGTTTTTACTCTTAATAAAAGAAAAATATAAAAATCTTCCATATTTGTCTAACATCTTTCTAAGAGTAAAATATTTTTGACATCTATAAATAGAAGACCCCTTTTCTCATACAATAATACAATAGCACCCACAATGTAGTCATCAAAGATTCTTGTTTAGGGGGAGGTTTCTCCCAATAGATTTTAAGCTTTTTGATTTAGTTTTCAATATGTAGGCTTCTTGGCCAATCATATCAAATAATATGTGTTTTTATTATAGTTCTATTTTTCATCTGAATTATCACCGCCTTGGTTTGCAAACTATAAACTTTCGCAGGACGCCCTCTCGATTTCAAACCCAACAGTCCTCTCCTAGAGTTTCACTTGAACACACTACATATGACAGTGACAGATGACTATAACGTTCGCATAAGCTGCAAGTATTACTTACTAATAAGAAGGAAAGTAGGCAACAGGGCATCAACATGCCAACTTCAATTGCCTGTCTGCTCTGTAATTTTATTATATCATTCATAATTAATTATTTTAAGTTGTTTATGTATTAAAAAATTAATAATATTCAATAAAAAAGTAAAATAGATATTTATGACATGTCTGCTTGAGCTGCTTCAATCATAATTTTACTAAATATCACCTCAAATTAATTATTATAAGTTATTTATATATTAAAAATTAATAATATTTAATAAAAAAAGTAAAACATATATTTATGATATGCCTGCTTCAGCTGCTTCAACCGTAATTTTACTAAATATCACCTCTAATTAATTATTATAAGTCATCTAACTTTTAAAAAATTAATAATATTTAATAAAAAGGGTAACGTACATGTAAAATGATAAATTAACTCTTGATGTTATGGACTCTGTCTTTTTTTCTTTCATTCTCTTTTTTCTTTTCAGAATTATTGTTAGAACCGATAGACTGCGCAGGAAAGAATTCGGGAAGGGGAGCGTCTACCTCCTCTCCGAAAGAATTCAGGAAGGGGAGCGTCTACCTCCTCTCCCAAGCTTGATGAATGGGAAATGGCGCTATATCTACCGGATAATCAAGTTGTACTAGAATGTCTACACTTCCAGTTTTGAACTACCGCACACTTGTTTCATAGTTTTCAACTGAGCGGCAAACAAAGTCTTTGCAATCGAAGTGAGCCAGGGAGCTGAGTGACGTTCCAACATTACTAATTGAGTGCCAGTACCTAGCTGTGCGGTCAGTAAGAAGGTAGCCGGCGCCTTTCGAAGTATGTTCTGTTTTTAGTTTATAATTGCAGCTAGCGCGCTTGACTAATAAGATAGAAAGAACCTTTCTTACTTCTTTAGAAAATTCTAGTTTTTGGCCTTATCTTGTAGGTGACAACGATGTTGAGTTGACGGTAAAGAAAAACTCGGCATTCAGGCAAGCCACCCGGTGGTGTGGTACGTAGTGGGTTTAGTATACCCCGCCAAACAAATGGCTTCAAAACAAATAAAAAGGTATGTGCTACACTCACGAAAGACTGCCAGTAATATACTGAAGGAAGGTGGGGATAACGTCAAGTCTGCATGGCCCTTATGGGCTGGGACACACACTTTCTACAATGGCAATTACAATGGGAAGCAAGGCTGTAAGGCAGAGCAAATCCAAAAAGATTGCCTCAGTTTGGATTGTTCTCTGCAACTCGAAAACATGAAGTTGGACTCGCTAGTAATCGCGGATCAGCATGCCACGGTGAATATGTACCTGGTCCCTGTACACACTATCCGTCACACTCTAGGAATTGGTTTCGCCCGAAGCATCGGACCAATGATCACCCATGACTTCTGTGGCACACTAGTGCCACAAAGGCCTTTGGTCGTCTTATTGGCGTATACCATGGTGGGGTCTTCTACTGGGGTGAAGTCGTAATAAGGTAACCGTAGAGGAACCTGTGGCTGGATTGAATCTTTTGTGATGGAAATGAACTCTTCCCCCAACTTTCCAATATAGAGGGCTAGCTTGCTTCCACTGGTGGCGGGCGGACGAAGGGTCCAAAGGACACGTAGCCGGGGGCGAGTCCAAAATCCAGTTGTTCTATTTTCCTTCTTATTCATCAATCGAAAATCAAGACAAATCGGGCACTACGGTAAGACGTGAAAACACCCGATCTTATTCCGACCTCTCTATGTGGAATCGTCTTGCGTCATATGTACTGAGATTTTGGGGGAGACATGGTACAAGACCGGTGAAAAAATGCAATAAAAAAAGATTATGATGTCAAAGCGCCCTTGTTTTTCTAATTTCCCGGCTACTAGATGTTGATTATACTTATTTAAGTACCATGTATTTGTATATTTTGCATTTTTCTTCCTTTTTTATGTTTTTTCCTTTTATCTGCTTATTCCTGTGAAGTTAGTGTTAATGGTTACTTTACCATACGTCGGAATATGTTGTACCGCAATGTAAGAGATCCTATTCTTTGGACCAAATGAAAAGAAAGCAAACCAAAGTTGACTCGACTCTAGTGTTGTAAATAATAAAAAATTTCTGTTCATTGCCTTTATTGAAGAAAGCACAGAGCACATACAAAAATCATCCTAATCAACACTTATCTTATTAGATCATCTTTCTTTCACCGTCATTGACATTGAACTGTTATTATGGCGAAGAAAATAACCATGGTAACCGAAGGCTTACTTACTAATTGGGGGCAAGCTACGAATGAGCTAATGGTTGCCCTTTTCTTGCTCCCTAGGAAAGAAGTAAAAGACTAATAAAGGAAAGATAGATACTTCCAGTAAGGACAAGAATCATGACTGATTGAGCCTACCCTAACTACTCCTTACCTTACTCTATTAAGTAAAGTCTTTCTATGTCCAGTACTCTACTTGAAAGTAATTAGTTAGAAAAAGAATGTAGCTCATCAAAGTGTGAGCCTACTAACTAGTTAGTACTTGTAGGTAATAGCTTCATCTTATCCCGCAGGAATGGATACATGGAAAGCCAATTCCTCGAGCACTCTGTTCTTTTCCTTCTTCTAGTGCACTCGCGAACTCTGGTGAGAAGCAAGCATCACAACAAGGGGCATTCCCCGCCATAACAATTCCACAGGCACCATCAGATCTGAAAAGAAATTACATGGTTGAGGCGCTACAACAACTTAGAATTGACGTCAGGCCCTTCATGAGGATGCCGTCTAGGAAACCATACCTTGATTGGATTAACCGAGTTCATCAGTTTCCAAAGGGGTATAAGATGCCTGAGTTTGTTCTCTGAGGCTCACACGACAGCCTAAACTCAGGTTACGAAGTAATAAATCAGCCATTAAATAGAACTGTGATCGGAGAATAGCACTGATCGAACCCAGTTCACAACCTAAGATAGCTAACACTACTTTGCCTGAAGACATAGGATTATCGTAGAAGTCTCATGCCAAGTAAGTTCTTGCCTCCTCCTACTCTACCTATCTCAGGAAAGCTACATCCATACATAGTCTAAGCCTCTGATTGACTGTACTAGGTACGGAATCTTAGTCCTAAGAGTTCTATAGAAATGAGCTTAGAAAGGGCGGTCCTATATCAACTTAGTTGATAAAGGCAGGTAGTACCCATAGACTGACTTTTAAAAGGCAGCTATCTTAATCATGACATTCTTAAAGGTTAGAGAGCCTACACGCCTACACTTCCATTTTGAAAAGGTTGGTATTAGCATTAGCACTCGCTTAGGTGCTAAAGGTAGATATGTAAATTACTTAGCCCTTGAACCTATTAATCAAATTCAAATAGAGTATCTGTACTATACTAGTGAGGGAGGAAATTGTATTCCCACAGGATTCAATGAAACTTGGCCTTTTTCCCCTGCTTAAGGACTAGAAGGACATTCATTCCTTTAGTTAGAGAGTTAAATGGAAGGAAAGTCTAGGAAGGAGAATACGGAAGTTGGAGACTACTCAGTCAATAGATCTTAGAGGACTGGGCACTGTGCAATCTATTAGTACAAGACTGGCTATTAAAGTCAGACACTCTACTTATGCTTGCGGAGGGATGTATGGACTATTTTTATGAATATTTCATTCTTTATCTCCTTTTTTTATCCGATCCGAACCAAAAGGGAAGAGACAAGCAAAGAAGGAATAGGTATAGCTCACATCTTAAGTATAGTTAGTTCATTAAATGACTTATTGAGAAGCTAGGGCCTACTTTCGTACCAAAGGGTTGATACTTTCTTTCTGAGATAGATAGAATGGGATCCTACTCTCTTTCAATCACCGATGCTAAAAACAAAGACAAAGAGTGTGTAGACCAGAGAGGAGGTTGAGTCAGCAGCTAGTTTTTCCAGAATAGGAAGAAAGGATGCTATTGAATCTTATTGTTGAAGGGCATTTAAGTAATTAGATGAAATGAGTCTTAGTTTCCATATTCCCTGCTTTTTTTAAGTTTACTGTCTCATGGTTTTTTGGGACCAAGCTTTTACCGGTTGAAAGGGAGCTGAATCCTTAAGTATAAGGAATATGCCCTGTTAGCACTAGGACTGAAGGAAAAAGAGTAGGACTAGGATCAGGAGGTCTAATAAATGGAGGCAAGCAAAGAAAAGGAATAGATGCTACGAATGCTTTTTTTCCCTAATTTGTTTTGTTTTAGAAGCTGTGATCGGAATTTCTTTTGCTTTGAACGACTCTGATCCTATTGAATCTTTTGTCGAGGCTAGTCTCTTTGTAGTAGTAATAGTGGGAGGGGGGGAACTCTTTTAAAAGAAGAAATGATTTGGTTTCAATAAAAGAGCCTACGAAAAGAAAAGAAAATAGAATTGAAAGTTCCTTGCCTTAGACTTCGAGTTGACAGAGAGGAATAACAAAACTCTTGGCCTTACAAGATGCGGGCAACTTTGCTATTCAAAGGGATAGAAGTAAGAAAATGTTGGAAGAGATAGACCTTTTTTTCTTAGTTAGATTACGGGATTTTTTTGCATAGTTAGATTACGGGCCTCAGTGAAGGTAACCTTCTTTCGGGCGAGAGGCTCACTGCGGGTGCCGTAGTCAAGAGAGAACCATTTATATTCTGTTATCGGTCTAGTGCACTAGTACAATTATAGAAAGATTCCTTTTTAGAGGACACTAAAAGCCCTTTTATGGCATGTTTACCCCCTGGAAGGGGTTCTGTTAACACGATGGGTTTTAAACGTTGCATTTCAGCTTCCAAAGACCGCTCTCTCATTGGGAATGGGAAGGGTCGAGTCTTTTTCTGAGTCATAAATCTCCTCGGTACTTGAACTTGATTTTTTAAAGCCAAGAACTCCATTCAATTAGCCAGGCATAAGCTCTCCCCTTGCTTAGCTCCTTTTTGTAAAGCGCAAAAGCAAAAGCGCTACATAGAGCTCTTTTACTATAGGGCGAGGAGTCTACTTCCTAAATCCCATTTTAGAGGGCAAGTATCACACTCTATACGATTGTTAACTAAGTAAATAGATGGGGCAGATGAAGAAAGAAAGTTCTTTGAAAGTTGTAAGCCACACGAAATCAGTCTTTACTTTAGCTACTAAGAGGCTTTCTCTGGCACAACTTTTATTTTTCCAAAGATTGAATTCTTATCGGCATATGCTAGGAGCATCACTCTAACGCTGGGAGCTTTCTTTCTTCCCTTTGTTAGCAATCCTCTTTGGTTTCTTACATGAATACTTTCGAAGCAAGATAGTCGAGCAATAACAACGGATCAGGGAATGTGAACTCAGATAGTACAAGAAGAGCTACCCTTTTTCTCTCAAGCGAGAGCACCTGAAAGAAAGTCTAGGAAGCCAGCTAGAAGTTTAAGTGAATATCTTTGGCGAGGTCAAGAATCCGTCTATTCAATGGGGCTATTAGAGACATAAAGGGTAGAAAAATCTTCCTTCAGTAAGTAAGGTCCATGGATTCGTGTGAGTGGCTTTGTCTTTCATCAGCGTAGGCAGTAAAAAAACATGTATGCGCATGTGTCGGGGTGAAAGCTCAGTCCAAGACATGAAAGTGGAATAACAACTATCAAAGTAAGTAGGTCAATGCCAATAAAAAAGACATGGTTTAGCTTAGTCCAGTCATAAAGAAAGCAAATGACATAGAATAAGATGTCATATCATGTCCTCTTTAAATGAGGCACGAAGGCTAAAAAAAAAATTAAGGCACGAAGCGAAGAGATCAAGGCCAGCTAGGGCAGTCTAAGAGGCTAAGGAAGAGTTGGGGTAATGTTGTGTGTGCCAATTGAAGTTATTCTAAAAGCTCCTTCGTTTGTGTCCCAGTTGCCGATCAAGCTAATAAAGACTAAACATGACCAATCACTTACTTATTCGCCAGCTTGGGTTTTGGTTGCAGATGCGATTGATTATGCCATTCTTACTTTCAGTGGAAGAGAATGACAAAGATGTAAGCATGCATATTAACAGAGAGGCCAAGTGATGGGTTACAGTTCTGTGACAGGTGAAGTTTTGGTTGGAAATGCCTTCTTGGGTGACTCTTTCCTTTGATAGCATGATTTATCGGTGGAAGGTGTCAAATGATGGACGATTTGTCTTTTCGATTGATTGGCTTATGGATGGAAGGTTCAAACAAGAATTCCTAGACCGAGTGTTGGGCTTTCGAGATCAAAGAATCTTAAGAATTGCCTCTCTTACTTTCATCTTTGGTTGATGAATTTAGATTACCCCTCCATCTGAATAAAAGCCCTAGGGAATATAAAGCTATCCGCCGGATCTTGGAAACAAGGCACACAAGCCCCTGAGCTGAGCTCATTTCGCTTCGACCCATGAATCTTTCCATCCATTAATCTTTATCTTAACCAAAAGGATCTCTCTTTTTCTAGTCTTATTTCTAACTAATACAAGAAGAATACTGTAAGAGGTTACTAATTATACTATTCCTTCCATCTTCCCTCGCCTCCATCTTCAACTAGAAAGCGGTTTAAGGAGTGCCCTTCGCACCTTACTTTTCTTTTAGCCTTCGTGCCCCATCCCCCAATAGTGCATTCACTCCCCGCCTTAAGAGTTATTACTTCAAGTAAATTTGCCTTGCTAGCTTGCCCATTATTATTACTGTACAGAGTGGGAAAAAAGAACTACTGAAGGTCATTACTATGTTGGATCAACTACTTCAATTGAAGCATTCTGGTAAGCTTAATCCTCGGGTTAGGTTCTTTTTTATTGGCATGTGATAGGGTGGGGTGGTCTACCAGTGAGATACAGATAGGAAAGACATAGATGGCACCAATCTAATCTCAATAACTCTGATTCAACCATTTCTGTGTTGCTGACTGGGGTCACTCCCCTTTTGGGGAATCCATAGAAAGCAAAACAATTCCATAAAGTGATAATCTTCCTGTTCGTCTTGATTCATTCTCTTTTTTAGTCTGATTATGGCATGTGTCACACTTATTTATTCTATAGTCAAAGCAGGAGCCTATTCTTAGCAATGTGACGTTTCATGATTCTTATCTTTGTCTTTGTGTGTGTCTGAGTGGGACCTTTTCTCATGAATTACCTTCTTCGAGGCATGATCAGGGAGGCATACGAGTTTTTTCTTCTTTTATTTATGTTGACCTGAGCACCGCCCTAGTAAACTATTGGGTTGAGGGACCCAACCCATACAACTTTGGAGTAGAGTCACTTCCAATAGCTTCAGTAAAGCTCTGAAAATATAAGAAATACAATCGGTGGAAAAGAATTTCTGTGGTTGGTTCATGAACCAATTCCATTTCAGGTTCCCCAAGACAACAATGAATGGACTCTTTCTGGGGAGGTTGAGGGAAGAATAAAGAAGCTAAGGCAGGATATCATTGTTGTAAGCCTCCTTCAGTTCATTATATTAGCGCCCTATTGATCGTGTCTTCGGAGGGTTGAAGAAGCGTTAAATACTCCTTTAGGAAAGAACTCCTTGCCATCTTTATGCCTAATATGAGGTATAAATCGCATAAATCAAAGTAGAGGTCACAAGATGACCTAAAGTCCAGAAAAAACCCAATCTCACCCGGGAGTGCTTTCAAGAACACATGCACTGGTTATTGCATCAATATCTTCTACAGATTGTTTACCAAGAATAGCAAAGGAGATTCCACCAAGAACTTCTATTGCTAAAAGAGCTAATTCAAGTGCAGTACTTACTATAACACGAACAATGTGAACTCATTCTAAAGCACTTTACTTGTGTCCCAGTACTGAAAGACGTGACTTCAGGAGTAGATTTTGGAAGGAAAGACTTTATTTACTTCCTTCAAATTTCTTATGTAAGAACTAGTAGAAAGAAAGGTGGCCCAGGGGCCACTTGACTTATTGGAGAGGAAAGACCATTTTCATAAGAGAGGGACGAGCAAATGATAGATTGGAAAAAAAATAGGTAGGCCTTCTGAGTGGTCATTTAAGAGCCTTGTTAGCGACCCATCATTCTTCCTTAAGTTGTCAGAGTCCAATCGAAGTGAGCAAGAGATAGAGGAATCCTCGATCATGGATGTGAATTGAAATAAGAAGCCTGAATTCTTTTTAATTTGGCTCTATAGTCTGGTCCCTGTCCCTGGTAAGTTCTGATTGTTGTCCGTAAGTCTTGTTTTGACCGCAGGAAGGTAAACTTTGCAAAAATGCTTATTTGGTTGGGAAGAATAGGAGTTATGACTCCAAGCTTACCCTACTAGAAATTTGCAACTATTGATGTAGACTCTTGTCAATACTACTAGTCTTCTCACTACCTACTAGAAAAATCCTATCAAGATAGATTAATTCGACGACCTATACCTAAACTAAAGGCACAAGGGCGTAGAGAGCACAGAATAGAGGAAATGTACATGGGTCTCCTTGAAGAACGGAGTCTAGGGTAAAGAAATAAAGGTAGAGTGGGCACGCTTTAACTGTGCTTGGATTGGCATGGTTGTCCCCCTTTGCTGGTTGAGGCTCGGCCTTTGACTCCACCTGCCTCTACTTTTCATGACAAGCATATAAGTCTAGTTTAGTGGGATTTACTTCTAAAGAAAGGAATTCTTTTTTATCTCCCCTGTCAAAGTCGACGTCTTAACCTGACTTCCTGAGTTCAGTTGATTTTTAAAGCAGTAGCTCTAGATCGACACCTGCATGTTTACCTTATTATTATGAAATAAAAAAGAGAAAGAGCTTTTTTTATAGATGTTGAGTTGAGTTAGGGGGGTTTGCTGGCTAGATCATGCAATCAAGGAAAAATATCTTCGCCTTCTTTTATCAAAATGAAAAAGTAAGCTAGCTTTGGTTGCTAAGCAAGACGGGCACTACGCTAGGACGTGGATCGATCATGATGAGAATGGACTTCTTCATAATGTAATGTAAATATAATAGAAGAGGCAGAGTCCAGTTCCCCTCCCTTCTCAACCAAACAAAGGAGATATGAATTCTATTTAGGCGGGTTAGGGCTTGTCTTAAACCTGTGTTCTCCCAGGTCGGAGGTGAGAAATTAAAAGTTAATCATTCAGTGGTGGGGTGTTCATAGAACAGAAGGACTCGCCTAAGGAGTGGCTGATTTGGATGGAGTCTCGCTCATAGAGGAAGAGTACACGTGCTAGCGCGCTACGACTTACGTAGTTAATCAGATCAAATAGCCCTTCCTTCGGGCAAACAACCAAACCTGGTACATACAATTCCATTCTGATCAATAACTTAGAGGTATGGCTGAGTGGCTTAAGGCATTGGTTTTCTCAATCGACATACAAGAAGATTGTATCATGGGTTCGAATCCTATTTCCTCCGGTATGGAAATGAAAGGGGCGGTTGAAATTACGTGAGAAAAAGAACCTGTTGGTGGTGTCCAGTACCCTGGAGGATAGAATAACAGAACCTGTTGGTGGTGTCCAGTACCCTGGAGGATAGAATAACACTTCTTAGTGACTAGGAGCGGAGAGCCCATTGCACCTTATTTTTTGCCTATCTTTTTTCTATAAGCACGCTCCCTCTAGCAGTCCCTGGACGGCTCTCGATTCTTGAGCATATTAAGAGATTAGGCGGCAGTTGAATGAGCTGCTCGAAATCTTGACGAAGAAGCGAAAAAATCCCATCTATTCTATTTTCTTAGTTTAGTAAAGGCTTTTCCCTTACTAGTCAAGTGGTAAGATAGTGTGCTATTCGATGAAGAAAACAAACTTTAGAAAAGTGGTTCAGGTAGCTTAGCTAATTAGAGCAAAAGACTGAGAATCTTTGTGTCAATGGTTCGAATCCTCTTCTAAGCAGGCGAAAGGTGTAAACTGTAGTCGGAAGAGAGCCAAATATTATAATGAAAGTGAAAGAGTAAGAAAAAATATATGAGTGCTCCTGCACTATATGAATGGCTTTTGGTGGTAGGGTTGGGGCTTGAGGGAGATTAAAAAAATGGTTGATTACTCAGATTGGTTCTCGAATCCCTGTGCCTAAAAGGATGGGCGAGTTCAATTTGACTGTTCATCGATCGGGTGGATCCATATGCTTTGGAGTGGTAAGATGAGGTATAGCGCAGTCTGGTCAGCATATTTGTTTTGGGTACAGAGGGTCATAGGTTCAAATCCTGTCACCTTGATGTGGATACAGTAGCCTAAGAGCAAGTCAAAACTACAAGAAGGGCGCGAGAAGCGAAGGTAAAGAGATATTTTCAAATCAGACTTCAAGTTGGTTTGCCGCGTGTTAAGAAAGCAGAGACCGCCCCAGGGTTCGCCCTAATTCCCATCTAAGGTTGAATAAGATTAGATTAGTCTCACTAAATTCATTCTCTAATAATTCATCAATGGAATTAGGACTAGGTATATGAAAAATTCTTGTGATTTCCCTTCTTTCTTTGACGAAGGCATACACGCATTGATAGGGAACCCTAAAAAGAGCTAGAAAAAGAAAAGTGGAACCAACACTTAATAACTTCATTTCTTGTTCCTGAGCGGAAGGTACGCTCAACCCCTGATACATTGCTATTACTTAATCCCTACTTCAAGGGATAATGCGTCGGTTGGCTTTTAGAGTATAGCCTCTCTCAAGGTTATTGATTAGAGTATACCAACCCATGTGGTAGCTGGTGAACTAAGGATTTTGTGCTTTCAAGGAAGCGTGCAAGTGGGTGAATGGATCACCAGCCAAGCCAATCACTTGGAACATAGGGGTATTCAATCCCCAAACTTCTCATCCATGAGAACTGACTTTGGATTTTATCCTTAGATAGTGAGTAGCAAAGAAGGGTAGGGTTTCAAGTTTAGGGTTTTCACTTTCATATCCTAGCTCGTCGAATCTACTGCCTATCAATGGAAATTTTCCTCCTCAGCCGGAGGCGAAATCGGCTCCCCTTGAACCATCCTCGGAAGAGTAAGAAAGGAGAAGGGACTGGGATTTTATCGCCTTCTAAGAGTATAAAGAAGCGGAGTGTCACTCCAACAAACTAGAAGCATGCATCAAGGCATTCTGCCAATGAGTGAAGGAGATCAATCAATAAAGGGGATTCAGCCCTAGCAAATGCGATGTAGTGAAAGACTCTGCAGACTATATGGCTGGTGATGTAAAAGCTATGCCGACAACTAGCTAAGTCCTCTTTCTAATTAGGTTAAGTCCTGACCTAGAAAATAGAAATAGCGAGACCTGGGGTCTCATAAAACGAGAAATTCGAAGATGAAGACCAGGTTCGGCATGAAATTATAAAGGTTTGAGGGCCCATTGGTCAAAGAAAAAGGAAGGTCCTGCTTTCGAGATAGAACCGTATGATACGAGAGTGTCACTTATGGTTCCTTTGAGAAGGGTTTGATACCACCACCTATCAGGCCTAACGAGAGGTCCACAGAGCTGCATCCCTACTGACCTGGTCTATGCACATCGTTCTCTCCAGGAGGTTACATGCCTATCCCAGATCTTCCCATTTCCAAGATGATATCAGGTTCAATCTGGTTTAGTATCAAGGTGATTCTTTTTCTATTCCTATCGTTATGATCAATTAATGAGACTTGGCCAAAAAGTGTTCTTGCCTTTATCATTAGCTCGGGTAGTCCCCATTTCGGGTGTTTTAGTCACCTTTCAATGGCGCCCTTAATTATGTGCGAGGAATTGCCCTATTTAGTAATGGGAAGCGGGTTAGTCCTCGCAAATGCCCTTCCCGTAAGTTCCTTTGTTATTGGGGAAAAAAAGAAATTATTTTTAGACTCTGAATTCTGCCTTTTTTGATCCCATGCTTTCTGTTGATCAATAACTAACTAAAGTTCTCTATACTTCTTCACTACTCGTATAGGCTTGATGGAGTTAAGCTGTATTGAGGGAATTGTTTTGTCTTAATCAATCAAGAATGCCTCAACTAGATAAATTCACTTATTTCACACAATTCTTCTGGTCATGTCTTTTCCTCATTCTTCTGAGGTTCTACCTCCCGTCAAATTTTCAAGTGAAAATTTGGATTTTCTATGAAACTAGCCCAAAGTTACGGTAGGCTTTTTTAGTTATGAAATTTTCTATATATCTTTTATTCTTTCATTGTTTTGGGTGTCGCCTCTATCATAATTCTTTGACGGGATTCATTCCCTATTTTGTATTATTCCATTCGAACTTCTACTCTTGGATCACTATATTAGTGTTCTGGATAAGGATCCAAAATGTGTATAATTCGTACAACAAGGCCTTCGAACCCCGGGACTTTCCCCCAAGGATTACGAGGTCATGGTGAGTAATTTCTTGGAAATGGAGTTTTATTTCTCCACACGTGACCAGATTTCCTCCCTCTATCAACTAATTTATTTTGGGCGGGAAGATCTCTTTTTCTTCATTGATTCACAAGACCTGGATTCCATACTAAGAGTACACTTTGAATTCAATCACCCGGCTCTATGCTAGGTCTTGGAAAGTTTGTGTTTCCAAAAAGAGGAATCCCTATTCTATTCTGAAGTAAAAGGGACCCAAGCAGAGCATTTCCAGGGCTTTTTAATACAAAAGCACTGAACCCAATTAGAAATACAACATCGCCGAGAGTTAAGAGAGTTATGGGAATCCCTATCGAGAAGGAACACTTTTCTAAGCAAAGAAAATACCTCTCTAAGAGAAACTTTTTATTCTCGACAGGGAAGCCCCATAACATTATTTATGCATTCTTTCAAGTTCTGATTCGTAGTGATTTAGTTCTAATTCGTAGTGATTTAGTTTGGATACATAATCAATCTTATCAAATATTTTGATTTTTCCTTTGAATTACTCATATATATCCTATGAATTTCATTTCGCACCGAAAAATATTCTAGGAAAAGTTTGAATCTGTTCCATTGGGATATTGATTGGTCTTAGTTTGACATGGTTTACGCGTTACTAGTTCCCGAAAGAATTAATATCTCTATTAGCTAAACCCTTTCTTCCCCTGCCTTTGGATTTTTATTTTGTTTGTACACAATCAATGGAGGCCTTCTCTACATATGTTGCAAAGTCTCCAATAGCATTCTCTTACTTCGTCTTTCCCTTAATAAGTCATCAAATTTGGTGTTTTTTAATCCCCAGTTGCTATGAGAAACAAAGGACGAAATACAATCGATTTCGTTATTTAAGTGGTTCTCGCTTCTCCTTGTTTCTATTCCTAACTCCTCCCCGGGTTGTTCCCAATGTTTGGTACTTTCCATACTTCATGGGTGCAACATCAACAAATTCTCTCTGATCAAGTTACAACCTAAGATCTATTACCATATTATGTTAACTGTTCGTATTTCGTTCATTCCATTGGTGTGCTCTTAGGTACCTGTAATTGTGATCCGTTTGCCTGAACCAAGGGGTTTTTCTGTAGAAACCTCCATGAACTATCATAGTTTTTGATGGTTTTTCCGCTTCTCAAAGCTGCTCTTTCCACACCTCCGGGTATCTGGTGCCAAATTATCGCCCCTTTTCTTATTTTTTAATTATAGAGCTGGCTATCTTTGTGGCATTGATTGTACAAGTTCGTGAATAGGGATGGACAAGTGGAATTAGGGAAAGTATCTCGATCAATAAAAAAAAGTGTTTTTTTTGCACAGCTTGCTCAAAGTGCAGGTCCGACTTGTATATCGTATTTTGTCAAAGAAGCATCGGACAGGTTGGAGTTCTTACCTTCTTGGGACTTCATGGACCAAGATCTACTTTTAATATGGTCAATACCGATCTACTTTACTAGATCATATGTATGTAGAAAACGCAACTAAATTGGATGAAATAGAAACATCTCTTTTCCATTTCTATTTACCCAGTTCATATCTTTGTTTCGTGTGTTCCTGGGAGGAATTCAATCTGAGAATACCACCTAAATAACTATGGCCATAGAGTCAAATAGATCGGGAAGAAAGAGTCTGAGGTTGGGTCAGACGGCATACATCTTGGTTGGTTCCACCACCACTAGAGATTGGACAGATAAATAATCTTTCTTCTAAAAATGAGATTCTTATATATATATATATATATATATATATAAAATTTGAAAATAGCTGCAAGACCAAAATCGAAAGCCCTTCGTTTATTATTGTTACTCCCAGATACATGGCTTACATATCCGGCTCAAAATTCTTAGAAAATAATCGAATCGAGGGTTCGGAGGAGAATTAGCCATTCAATCTTGTGAACTAATCGATACTGAAATTGGAAAAAGAGATACGAACGGAGAGAAATAACCAATCGATGAAAGAGCATAAAACCATTCTGTTTCAATAGAGGTACGAGTAACGGTTGAGGGCAATGGAGTAGGTGAAGTGGTTGGATTTTGCGATTTGTTCCAACCACTGCTGGTTGTTATTCCAAGAGCTGAACGAGAATGAATACCACAGAGAAGAGTCAAGACCAGACTACCTAATGGAATATTTAACCGATCCATTCCAGACCGATAGAATTGGTACGGAAGTTGTAACATGGGAAAACCACGGAGAACACAACTTATTTGAATTACCCGGTGACCTACCAACTGTAGAAGAAGGATTTTTGGTAAGAAATAAGCAATTAAATAATACAACTCAAGTATACCATCTTCTTTCTCATTTCGAGGAAAAGATATGGAAGAAAAAGAAAACAACGGAGGGATCTGAATCGACCTAAATGGGAATGACATGAAAAGTCTTTCAAAACCTAGCATTAAGGACGTTACGACGATATACGAGAGAAATAGAGAAAAACTCGTGATTGGCGTGGAGGGGAAGATCTGCTTATGATATAGTTCAAGAAAGAATCGTCTCATTTCCTTACTTCTTTATAATTCATTCACTTTAAGACTGGATCTGAACGTTACGTAACATCATCTTCAACCAACCTCCACCATACTTTCGGTGCGACCACTAAAGAATTTCTTATACACTAAAGAGCTGTTTATATATGTTTACTAAAAGACTGACTTTCATTCATTATCATTAGTCCAGCGTGAAACTAAGAAAGAGAGATATTCCTAAGACGGCATGTAAGCAAACTGTGCATGCGAAGATAAGGGGAGATATGTTCGCAATTACTATCACAAGAATGCTAACCCTTATCTTCAAAAGGGGCCCCTCACTTTGTTCGTACCTTTTTGGCTTAGGGTTCCAACTAAACAACATGGCCTTGTCGCCCCGCCACTAGCAGAAGCTAAGCGCTTGAAAAACGAGCTAAGAAAGGTTTCTTCTGTCGCCCTTTCTGTGCAACAGTCCACCAGTAGCGGAAGAGAGGGTTACCGTACATACAAGAGTTTTACAGTTCTTATGGAAGCTCTTTCTTACCATTCAATCAAGTAGTACAAGAATTGTATCTTATCTTATAGCCCGGCGTGATGGGTCAACTTTGAAATATTTATTGTAGATAGAAGAAAGTATTAAATATATAAGGAGTAGATGATTAAGTGAGTCCTCACCTGAGCGATTTTGATCACCTAGAAGGCCTTTTATTTTGTAGGTAACATCGCCAAAGCGTATCATCAGATTTGACTATGAAGGAAGGAACTCGAAGTGAAAGGGCACTGTCTTGTGCAAGGCAACAATAGTTGGCCCTCTATCATCTTCTATCTAGTAGACTTGGTAAATGGGCCCCAACTTATTTCCAGAATTTAAGTTCGACTGCGGATTCTTCCTTTTTTAGAAGGGGATTAAGTTCTTTGCCAACTATTATCTATCGACCCCTATCTCTTTTCATTTGTTTTGGATATTACCAAACCTATCCTAGCCTTCGTAAATCACACTAAAACGGCCACCCAACTATGGAAAATCCTACTTAAGGGTGGGTTAGGTTAGTCAATTCAGCACAAGATGCATTTGTTGACAAAATTGTTGTAGGAATTCCTACTTTTCAATAGAGCGGAGGCAAACTAATCAATAAGAAAGAGGCCCTACTTACTATAGATGAATACACCACAAGATTGAACTACACTCATGCCTCTCCCGCATCAAGTTGACCGACTCCCTACGTAGTGATTCTATCAATGATGTACATAGGTAGGACCCTCAATTTTGATTGGTATATCATGAAAAAAGAAAGCCATTAGCGCCAGGCGCACTGTGATTTCCCATGCCCAGATGTTCGCCTTTCTAAGTCAAGTAATGGTGACCCATCAAAGATTGGTGCTTCATAAAATATTGATGAAGGCCCCCGAACTGAGAGTTCGGTCAGTAGAAGGGACGACTTTGTCTCTCCAAAAGAAGGATATCCCCGCTCTCTAGCCGACTGATCATGTTGATCATATAATTGGGAGGGAATGTGTCACATTAGATGTGAATGATCAGAGGTGTCCTCTAATCACCACGACGAGGCCAGTCCATCTTTTAGTAAACTCATCTTTGAATATTCATTCAGAAATGAATGTCGGGCTCTTTCTTTCACGCTAACCCTATTTTTAACATGTTGAAACTTTCTATTTCATCGAGCCTCGAGCTTGTGGTCCTCCTTTGAGTATGGGTTCAATTGAATGAATCTATCAAGTCAAGGAAAATGTACGTAGCAGTAAGGATGGTGCATTGCCTATTTATCATTCTAGCTCGGGAGCCAAAACCAACACGCCTTCTACCTACTGTACTGGACCTTCGACCAGGCATTCTACCTTTGTCAAATCAGAACTAACACCACTGCATTGCGCTTGAATAATTGAGCGGACACCGACCAGCAACTTCAGTGCACAAATATAGATTTATTCCTCGTACCTGGTCCAGCCTCACAACCCTTTGCGGGTTGCTAAAAAGTCAGTCTTGTTTGTTAAGATGAAATTGGAAAATAAAAGAGAGTGATCGACCAGAACAATGGCCAAAAAAGATCATAATTACTCAAATAACTGCTCTTCCCATTCTCCTTAAGGCTTTAAGGCGAACCGTATGGCGGCTGGAAAGAAAGATGACCTCACCTTCTTTGGTATTAGTGAGAGCAATTTGAGTATCCCCCATCGGCCTTTTTTTTATGAGGACTTTCGGATGTGAATCTCGCACCTGAACTTGGGGAAGAAGTGCAGTAAATGAGCCCTCCTCATTCTATTTCCCCAACAAAAATATGAAATTGACTTTCCTCATCGGCTCCAACCCTAGGTCAGGATAATCAACCGCCCCTGGTCATCGACCAAACCCCAGCCATCGGTCCATCGAATCAGGCCACCACAGATGGTCCCCTATTCGTATTAACTAGATGAATTGATAGGGGGATTCCATTCAGTCTATCCCGTGGAGGCTCTAGAAAAATACTCCTATACTCCCTCTATCGGGATCATGTACCTAGATGAAATAGAGGCAAAAGACTTATTCGAGGTCAAGGTTGAGATTCTAAGGATCATGGTGGTCCTTGATCCAATGGGGGATTGGTTAAGACGGGGAGCTTGGGCCTTCGAGAATCCACGTACCACCTCGGGGGAGCATTCCTTGGAGAAACTCCATACCCCTCTTTCAGATCTCGAGTCAAGGGGAGTTAATTTTGATTCCTTCTCTCAATTAAAAGGGAAGGTACCCCTGCGAAGGGGTTGGGACAAACACACTACCACATAGTGGAGTGGATAGCTAGGACTAAGAAATGGAGATCGTGTACAACAACAATCCTATATTTGATATCGATTCATCCACACTTCCATTTCTTATAGAGGAAGGCTAATTGTTTCCTGGCTGGGAGTTGTATGAGCAGTAACATCCACGTATGGCTCCGTGAGAAGGGCGGTGGACAGAAATAGCCTTGTTGTACCCCACTCTCGTCTCTAATGGGGTACGCTCTTTCTTTTTGAGAGAGTATGTCAATATGATCTTAGTGAGGTGTGGGGCTTTACATCTGACATTCGTTGGGCCTCTCTCTTCAGGAGCTTGCGCCCCAGCTTTTTTGTGCAATAAACCCCTCCAGCCGAAGACTAGAGGTAGGTGGTCCTACAGAGCTTTCGAAAAAGGGTAGCCAAGCACAGCAATAAACTGTGGCAAAACCTCAGACGACCTATCTAAGATTAGGGGGGGATCCTCAGTAGTGGTGACCCTTTTACTCTTCCACGGATTGATACATATACCGAATGCTCATACGGGAAAGTTGACTCCTGAGTTTGAAACCTGGGGGGTTGCTCCGAGAAATCCTTTCTATTTCGCCACTCAGGGGGGTGCAAATACACCTGCATGGATTATAAGTGACATTTACAAGAATGAAGGGGAAGTTAACAGTACCCAACGATATTCAGGGATGGATGTAGACCCATCGGGCAGGGATAATTATTCCGGTCCTGGTAGAAGTGGTGACCATTCTAAAGAATGAAAAGACTGAACTAAGGGAAGCCCTATGAATCACTGAATCGAAGGCAGGAGTGCCATTTTTCTATCAATAGAGGGAGCAAAAAATGGGTTTCACTCCCCTTTATAATATGACGAAGGAAATAAGGGTCGAAGTTTAGATCGCTCACAGTAGTTCTACCTATAGAAAGGATCATGAAATAAGCGATCAGAATGGTACTCGAATCCTTTTACGATCTCAATTTTCTAGACGCATCGCACTTCTGCTCGGGTCAAGACTTCTACTCCGTCCTAAGACGGATAAAAAAAGAGTGGGGAACCTCTCGCAGGTTTTTGGAATTCGACATCAGGTAGTGTTTTCACACCATCAACCGACATTGACTAATCCCAATCTTTAAGGAAGAGATCGGCGATCCCACATTTTTTTGCCCCATTCAGAAAGTCATTTCCGCTGGATGACTCGTAGGAGGTAAGAAGAGACCTTAATCCATCCCACATAGTGTATTACTATCAGCCCTACCAAGCAATATCTACCTATACAAGCTCGACCAAGAGATTGCGAGGATCTGACAAAAGTATGAAATTTTGATTGTTCAGAGAATAAGATCAGTTCTATTAAGAACAGGTAGTATTGATGACTAAGAAAAGTCTTCCGAAGAAGCAAGCTTCAACGCTCCCCAAGACAATAGAGCCATTATTGTAGGGAGGTTAAAGAGCATTCAACGCAAAGCAGCCTTTTATTTCCTTATTTCATCATGGCACGCGCCCTTCCTCCCCCCCAAGCACCCCTGGCTCAGGGGGGACCAGAAAATACCTTTCGTTTTCCACCCTTTGTCGGCCTTTGGGCCTTCTTTAACAAGCCCTCGAGCCTCCTTTGTGCTGCCTTCTTCATAGAAGCCGTCGGGTTTCCCCGAAAGTATGAATTCTATGGTAGAGAACGCTATAATAATAATTGGGCTATGAGAGACTCTTTTAAGTATTGCAAAAAAAAAGGGTCCGCTGATAGAGCTGACAGAGGAGGCGATACTTGTTATCAGGTGAGAGAGAGGCCTGGCCCGTAAGTTGGACCCCTTAAAAACCTATTAGTTATTAAATATTTGTTACGCGCGATATACCGATGACTTACTAGTGGGAATCGTGGGTTCCGTCAAGCTTCTCATAGAAATACAAAAACGTATCGCCCACTTTCTACAATCTGGCTTGAACCTTTGGGTAGACTATGCAGGATCAACAACCATAGCTGCACGGAGTACGGTAGAATTTCTCAGTACAGTCATTTGGGAAGTCCCTTCGAGGGAGACTCCCATATAATTCTTTTGAGAGCTGGAGAAGCGTCTATGGGTAAAGCACCGTATCCATATAACTGTTTACCACCTACGCTCCGCCATCTATTCCAAGTTTAGAAACCTAGGTAATAGTATCCAATAAAAGAGCTGACGAAGGGGATGAGCGAAAGAGGGAGTCTACTGGATGCGGTTCAACTAGCGGAGACTCTTGGAATAGCTGGAGTAAGAAGTCCCCAAGTGAGCGTCTTATAGGAGATCGTCAAACACATACGGACATTCAACAGGTAGTCTCACGATCGGTCAATCGTGCCCCCACATTGTCATTGTATACTCTCGTGGGTCGGAAGGCAGTGGGGGAAAGAGAGTACACTGGGCGAGATCTAGCAGCAGCGAATTTCCCATACAAATAGAGGCACTTATTAAAAAGATACTTCGAAGGTTTCGAGATCGAGGTCTCATTAGCCGAAGAAGACCCTGGCCAATCCATGGGTCCTGCTTGACGAACGTCAGCGATGGAGACATCATAAAATTGGTCCACGGGCATCACGATAAGTTCTCTATCCTACTATAGGTGCTGCAACAAATTTTACCAAGTCTGAATGATTGTCGACCACTAGATCTGCTGGTCTGCAATATTCACCTCGGCCCACAAGTACAAATCCTCCATTCCGCCTGTCTAGATGCAGCGCCTTTTATCATTATCATCTACTGCTCTTTCTTTCCTCCCAGCTATTCACACATGAAGATCGTCGGGCGGCGGATGTGTGATGTTTGGAGTTGTCGTTCGTGCACTTGTCCCCAATGGAAGAATGAGTGATCACTTCCCCTACGGATCATGGCCTTACTTGTTCATTGATTAACGAAAATGTGCAAAATCTCACCATGTGCGGGTTCAATTCTCGTCGTTCATCCATCCCATGAGTGATTCGGCAGATTTGGATTCATATAGGCGGGCCAAACACGTCTCTTATTAAAATAGGAGAATTCGTGAACTGACCTGCTGAAAGGCCCGATATCTACTATTGAAGCAAAAGATCCTACGAGAGCATTTCCGTCTTCAGACGTGGTATTGGACTCCTGTTTTGCGTAAGTATTAACTTGACGTCTTATATGAGACCCACTTAATTTTTTTTCACATGTATTTTTTATAGTAACTTTACTATATCACTTCTAATTAGTTGTTGTGAGTCATTTAAGACATGTTTGCTTAGTAAAATAGACATTATGACATGCCCTATGTGGCGTTCTACGCGGCCAATTCTTATTCTAGTGTATTATGCCACATAGGACGTGCGTGCCTACTTATTCAACTTCATACAAGTTTAAGTGTTTACTTGTGTACACTCAAAATTGGAGATCATGGATATGATCTAAGGTCAGTTAAATGGCATGTTTATGTATTATACCAATTAAAGTTAACTCATATAATGTGTCCCCAGAACCAACCAAAAAAGTTACATAATTTAATTTTTTTATATGAAGATCAACTCATATGATGTTTCGCTTTCTCATTCGTCGATATCTCTCCATCCAACTATCCAATCAAAAAAATTACATAAATCTACATTTTTTCTACATGATGTTAAAATCAACTCAAATGATGTGTCGCTTCCCTATTCGATATCTCTCTACACTCATTACCAAATAAAAAAAGTTACATAATTCCATATTTTTTTCTAGAAAATAAAATGAACTTATTTTTCAATAGAAAGGTTAAAATAGTCAAATAACAAGACAAATATAAAGAAGCGAAATTAAGGTCCTTGTTAGCCAATAAAAATGAGCCAAAGCAGACATATTGACACATTGTCTGCTTTGGCAAAAACTCCATCTTATTAAATAAATATTTTAAA
Source organism: Capsicum annuum (assembly GCF_002878395.1). Lineage (NCBI taxonomy): Eukaryota > Viridiplantae > Streptophyta > Magnoliopsida > Solanales > Solanaceae > Capsicum > Capsicum annuum. The sequence continues at coordinate 161,736,459 of NC_061111.1, read as the reverse complement.
TTGTTAATTATTGTAATTTATAGTATCTTTTGTGTAATCTCGAAATATATAAAATATATATTTTTTTTAATAATTTTGTCAACCAGTGAAATTTTGTGACAAAACTGAAGATCTTCCTCCATGACGATGGCTACTATATGATAAAATTGGCGAGTTTAGCTGAAAGAGATGAAGTGCTAGTGTCAGGGCCTTATACGATATATGGAAAGCCAACTATTCTGAAAGTATGGACTGGTGCCCTCAACATTGGTGAGGAAGTTTTGAGCTCAATAGCCATTTGGGTAAAACTTCCTAATCTGCTACTAAATTACATGAGTAAAGAATCATTAAGTCGGATTGGTAGTGATTTGGGAACATCATTGTATGTTGATGCTTGTACCACCAAGGTGGAACAAATATCCTATGTAAAGATTTTGGTGGAAATAAACACGATCCTACCCGAACATGTCAAAATCAGTGACCCAACTGATAAAATGTATGAAAAATTAGTAATGTAAGATTGAAAGCCTACTACTTATTGTTCTACATGTCGTCAAATTGGGCATAGCTGCAAATTGCAATGATATAAAGAAAGCTACAAGACAGCCACAACACAGAACAATTAAGCCAAGATAAGAGCGGCAAAAGGTTGGAATGCTTGACCCATCAACAAATTCCAACATAGATGCACAAGGAAGGGAGATAGAGCAACTAGAGCCCGAGACTGAAGATTTCTATGCTGGGGAAACTAATGTGGCAGGACACAAAATAGGTGGGAATGAGCTCAACAACATAATGGTAGAGAACCAACAGGAACAAGAAGGGCCATGATAAGTAGTAGGAAGCAAGTATGCATTGAAAAGAGGGATGACCAAGCAGTTGGAGCAATGCAATGTGGCTGCAAACATACAAATTGGCCAGCCTTTGGTTGATGTGCTCGAAGGAAAGGAGAAACTTAGAGAAAGCATAAGATATTGTCCAGGGAGTACCATCACACCGACTCAACTTCACCTATGAATATAGTTACCTGGAATGTTAAGAGGAATACAACAAATGTACAAACATAGAGAATTTTAAAAATTTCTTCAAGGTGAATAAAATAGTATTAATAGTTGTTATTGATACAAAGGTATGTGAGAGCTGAGCCCCTGCTATTAAAATAGCTAACTCCAATATGGAAATGAAATGCAAATTATGCATATGATTCAGGGGGAGAGGGGATCAGGGTATAATAGGATGATGAGGTGATAAGCTATAGAGCTACCACGATACACTCAGAGGGTGTTTGGATTAGATTATAATTTGGTCAAAATAGGTTAAAAGTTATTTTTGGATTTTAGGAGTGTTTGATAATTTAAAAAATTGCTTAAAAAAGTCAATTTTGACTTTTTATAAGCCAAAAACTAAAAGTTGACCATTACCTACTTATTTTTTTTTAGCTTATAATCTATTGAAAGTTGACCAAGTAAATGACTTTTGTATCCCTTGTAATTTTTACTTATTTCAAAATTACCCTCTTCTAGTCCTTTGATTTTTTGTAACTTATAATTCATTAATGCTTGTATTAATTAAACATTTCCACTTTTTATATTTATGGCAAACTTAACTCTAGCCATATTAGTACTTCTTTTGTATAAAACTTTTAATTTATGAAATATGATTTTTATGTATTATTCCCCTTCTTTAATATATTTTTTTAAATTTGGACAATTATTATTGTACAACATATGAATTTCTCTAGAGGAAAAAACTCACCAATCAAAATATATGGAGAACACTCACTGAAGATATACAACTTCATGAACGATTAGTAAACGATTCATGTATATTTGACGACACAACGTTCGTAATCGACAATGTTTTAATAGTAATATAGTCATTACTCAATCAGCGAGTAATATATTTTTCAATTAAGAGTCATTTTAGCAAACAAATGGTATCATTTATGACCAACTATTTATCTATTAATATAATTATAATGATTAGTAATGTATATATTTTGTTTGATGATTTAAACTCTGTTAACCAAGAAAAAAGATTTTTTTAGCGCACAAATTTAATAGTCACTCGTGAAAATATTATATATATATATATATATGAAATTGCAACTGTATTGATAAACGTCTCCCAGTCATTAATTATGAAATTGCATCACTATGTACAGTGTTATCAAAAGTAGGAGAAAAAAACTAAGGTTGCATAAAATTTGTCTTTAAAAAAAAATAATAGATATAAAAACGCTAAATTTTAATATTATATTAACAATATATATATATATATATATATTAATTTGAATTTGAATCATTTTAGAAATAAAAATTAATAATAAACAACTCTACAGATTGTTAACAATTTTAAGGATATTTCAGACATTTTGACAAAAAAATGCTTAACAGCACTTGTTTATCAATCACATCAACAACTTTTTTTTTCAGTTTCAGCTCTTTTATCCAAACATGTAAGTGTTTATTTATAAAATAAGTTTTAGCACTTTCAAAGGTACTTTTAAAAAACTTTTATCCATTTTTTATGGATTGTGCACTTATTAAGTGCACAATGTTTATTAATAGAATTGTGTTTCACGTGTCACTAAAGATTGTGCACTTTTCCACCATCATTAATAAATAGATTATGCACTAACTAAGTGCACAATTCATTTTTTTTATGGATTGTGCACTTATTTAGTGCACAATTCATTTATTTGTACTACCATTTTTTTGCAAAATTGTGTTTTTTTTTAATAAATAAATAAATAAATTGTGCACTAAAAAAGTGCACAATTCATAAAAAAAAAATGAATTGTGCACTAAAAAAGTACACAATTCAATTATTTATGGATAGTGCACAGTTCATTTATTTATGGACTGTGCACTTTTTTAGTGAACAATTCATTTTTCTTATGGATTGTGCACTTAAACACAATTCAGTTATTTGTACCGTCAGTTTTTTGCAGAGTTGTATATTCTTTTTAATAAATAAATGGATTGTGCACTAAAAAAATGTACAATCTTTAAAAAAAATTGTGCACTAAAAAATGCACAATCCATAAATAAATGAATTGTGCACTTTATAATATTCATCTTGTTCAGATATATCAACATCAATCTTTCATTGATATGAAAGCTGAATATGTGCACATAAAATGTGCACATTTTGTGCACATTATCCTGTTCACTTTCTTCAACAGTCCTTTAAAATTTCTAATAAAGGAAAAACATGTTTTTCTTCACTGTAACAACTTCAACTTTTTTAATAGTTAAGATAAATTTTTGTTCATTTGAGTCTTAGAGAATGAATAGTGAACGTATCAAAGTTGCACTTTTTGGGATGGTGAAATTGTTCATGAAGGTAATACAATATATTATAGTATTTCTCTCAAGTGCAACGTCAAATATCCAATTTTATTGGTTATCAAGAATTTGTTGATTCAATTTTTAGAAGGATGAAAACTAAAAGTGACGATTATGATTTATTTATATTCGGACAATATCCAAATTCCTTCTCCTCAAATGGTCTGGTAAATAATGGAGAATGGATTATCAATGAAGATGAGTCATTGACTGAATTTTTAAGGGTTCCTTCTGTTTATGCCAGTCAAATAAAATTAAATATTCTTTAAGTTTATGTTAAGAAGGAGCAGATGAATAGTCATGCGCACTCTCCTGCATAGACGATGTCTATACACAACTTGAAATTCCAACTAGCATTGGTGATGCTCGGTTAAGTCAATATAGCAATTTTTTCGACATAAACGTTTCTCAAAACTTCATCTCGGGTAACGTACCGAGACAAACTTCGGTACTTGATTTGAATGAAACTTTGAATCAAAGTGACTGATAATGTCGATGAATTTATTTTATTATTAGTAATATTTATTTTGATTGCTTTGTGTTTATTTGTTATGTCATATTATTGTTATATTTTTTTCAGGGGATTAACTCTCGGTGAGACGAATAATAATGAATTTTTGGGGCAAGATTATAATTATGGCCAATTGTCATAGCTTGGCTGGGTGGACAATGCTAGAACATCTTTAAATATTCCTCTTTCGTTGAATCTTGATGTTGCCGAGTATTATCGGTAAGTAAAATATAGTTGTGAATATATTTATTTATATTTGTAACATATATTAAAAATATCTAATTTTAGAAAATACAGGAATAATGTATCGCGAGATGAGCATGTTATATCCGAAGATATTGAAAATGGCGATCAAGCAAATTATGGTGAATTGTCACAAAGTGATGATAGTACACCTAATAATGCCGATGAAGGTGAATGCCCTTATGACTCGTCATCGAGTGATGATAGTGTGAGGTTCAATTCTGGACAAAGATCCATATCCATAAGCCCTTATCCTGAACAAGAATAAATTCCACAGACATCAACACAAATGTCGAAACCAATGTCACAATCAAATAATAGACCCCATTTTTATTCTAATGAAGTTTTGTTTATCGATCATCTTCAAGAAGGACCCGATGTGTTTATGGATAAGCATGAAAATAATTTTGTCCCTACAGGTGTGTGGCGTGAACCAACTGATTTTTTAAATGATGATTTTTATCTTTCTAGCCAGCTGTTGTTCAAGTCAAAAAAAGATTTACAACGGGCGGTTAAACTCTATCATATTAAAGAAGGAAGGGAGTTTTTTGTTGTTAAGTCTGGAAAGAATGTCTTCAGAATTTGTTCCAAATGTATAGATCAAGGTTGTTCTTTCAAACTTTGTGCTACCAAGGATAGTAGTAATAACTTGTGGAAGATCAACAAATATATTGACAAACACACTTGTAATATAGGTGATTGCCGTGGAGGTCACAACAATTTGGATATAGACATGATTGCAACTGTTCTCGTTCCGTATATTGAAAAGACACCGAGGTACTATATTTTTTAGAATGTGTTTGACTATACAAATCAGTGGTTATATTTTAATTTATAATTATTAAAAATAATTATTTACAAGTATCCTATCAAAGATTGTCAAATGTCCGTTGTTAATAAATTCCGCAAAATAATTAGTCGACGAAAGGCATTTCTTGGACGAAAGCCCATTCGAACAAGTCTATGAAAATTGGGAGGCCTCATTTCGTGAATTACCAAGGTTTATTGCTGCTATGAAATATTTCAATTCAGGTTTTGTCTACGAATGGCTATTCGAACGACATGAGGGAGTTGATGAACGTGTTTTCAACTATGCGTTTTAGACATTTAAGCCATATGTTGATGGTTTTTATTATTGTAGGCCGGTGATATCGATATATGGAACACATGTATATGGTAAGTATGACATAAAGTTGTTAATTGCGGCATGTACGGATGACAATGACTCCATTTTTCATTGGCTTTTGCAATAGCAACGAATGAAAGCTTTGATACATGGACTAAGTTTTTAAGCGATTTGCATTGGCATGTCGTATGTGGTTGTCAAGGTATTACATTGATATCTGACAGACATCATGACATACTTGGAAGTGTCTCTACAGAGCGTAACTGGAAAGCTCCTTTTGCATATCACCGTTATTGCCTATGACACTTGAAGGCCAATTATCAGAGCACATACAAAAGAGTCCAGCTGAACAACTTACTATGGGCTGCTACAACAGCAACGCAGGAGAAAAAGTTCTTGTTACAAATGGAGTTAATCAAGGGGACACACTTGCCAGCATACGAGTGGTTGATGAAGCTCGACTTAGAAAAATAAACTATGCACAAGGATGGTGGAAAGAGATGGGGCATGCTCACAATGAATAGCTCTGAGTCATTTAATGGACTGCTAAAGTCCGCTAGAGGCCTACCAGTGACCGCAATGGTCAAATTATCTTACAACATATTATGGATAATTTTTTTCAGAGATCGAAGTATGCAAAACAACTCTTGATTAAGAAACAAAAATGAATGTCGAACCCATTCAAAAAAATTGAGGAATACAAAAAAAAGGTATCGATGCACAGTATTTAAAATTATCCGGTGGCAGATAATATATTTAAAATCAGGACATTCAACTCCCATCATGGAAAAGATGGTAATAAGAAATTGCTAATGAGACGCAAAAAACATATATGTGTGGTAAATGACAATCAAATCATTTTCCATGTTCTCATGCCGTTAGGGTGTTTGAAATTGTTGGAAATCCTGCATGGGATTATATTGCATTTGAATTCTCTGTGGCGTGGTACAAAAGAGCTTACTCTAGCCAGTTTATTTCACTTGGTGATGAGGACTATTGTCCGGAAAGTCCGTTTTTCACGATTGCAAATAAAATTTTTTTGTGCAAAGTTAAGGTCATGTCCACCACACGTACTCTCAATGAAATGGATGTTTCACAGAGTAATCTCTCACAAAATTCTCTACTTGTAAATAACCAGGACATGATAAGCGTAATTATCCATCGAGAGAGCGTAATGCTAATGCATAAGGGGAAGCAAATACCTCTGGTGGTGCTAGTACTTTTAGGAAATGATTTTAAGTGTATGTCTTATTATGAATTATTTTATATGTTATTGTATTACTTATTTGCATGTCAATGAATGGTGTTAGTGTTTTATTGTGAGATAAAATTTTATGTATTTTATTGTGAGATAAAATTTTAATATTTTTATAATATCAAATTGCAACATAACGTACAAAAAAAAAATTACATATCTTCTTCATCAGTTTCTGGAACTACATCGAATTCATGTTGTGTTGGCTCAACTAAACTCATTTGGTTTATACAACAATATGGCACTCCAAAATCTAATGTTTGAAGTAAATGCTTTTGAAGAACTATCTATTCGTTAACAATTGGTTATACTGGATTGGTAGAATCTTGATGTAGTCTTTGATTTTCAAGTAGTTTCCAGTACTCCTCTTCATCTGCTCCTTGAAAGATAAGATCATCTAATGCATGAAAAAGCTCTAATGTTTTTTTCATTTCTGATATTTACTTATTCAATTGTTCAATAACTTGCTTCATCCCTGAACTTACATATCTGAAATATCGCGGACAGTGCCTGCGGAACGTTCAAATCATTCCATCTACATAACACCTCATATCACACCGTTTAGAATATAGTTGAGTCCACTCAGTGTTTCTCCCCAAATAATAAAATCTTCAGCTTTAGAAGAGTATGTTTATCCGACAATGATGTGGTCAGCAATTTTTAAATCATGATAAATAAAAATAGGTTTATTTTCTATGGGACGAATTCGACCATACCATTTTTTCCCAACAAATCAGTATAGCACCCAAATACTTTTGCAGGATTTTTTGAAACCCTCTCATTTTTTATTTTTCTGATATCAAACCAACTTTTCATTGGAGCTTGGCATAATGTGTTGTAAGATGTTATATTTTTCTATATATTTGTAATTTGTTATTTATAACATAAAGAATAAAGATATTTGCAGACATTACGCTAATAAAGTTGTGTTGTCAATCAGAAACGTCAGTCCGTCAGTTAAATCAGAAGTGTACAGTTCAAAGTGCATAAATTATGTGCACTATGTAGCATGTAGATTGCAGAAGATATGTCATATAAAATTGTCTTGTCAATCAGGGACGTTAATCCGCTAGTCAAAAGAGGAGTGTACAGTACAAAGTGTATATATTATAAACACAATGTAGCTTGTAGGTTGCAGTAGATGCGTTGTGTTATCAATCAGGAACGTCAATCAGCCAGTCAAAAATGGATTGTATAGTACAAAGTGCATATATTATGTGCACTATGTAGCCTCTAGGTTGTACTATATATCAGTTCTTTCTTTGTACCGTCCATTTGTTTCAAAATATCTAGAAAGAATTTTCCTTTAATTTCCTCTATCACTTTTATTTGCTTCTATCACCTTTAATTTCGTGCTCCATAAATTATAATAGAAGGCTTGTTTATGCCTGTGGGTCTCCTCCAATTGTTAAAATTTCATGGTCTGATGACAACTCCGGACGTAGATTCCTCAGTTGTATGCATTATGGTGTAAGTAATTTTTATATTTCCTATTTTTATTTTTTTTCTTAAAAGTAATTTTTACAACTTTGTTTTTCATGAACTGTAGTCCCTATTTCGTACTCCTTGCAACTTTTTTGATTGGTTTGATCTCGAGCTTCTACATCAGGAAAATGTTATAATTTTTGGCTTATTGAAGAAGACTAACAAACAACAAAAGGAGCTGAAGGCCAAAAAGATCTTAAAGCTAATTTTGAGCATTAGTGTGATATGTAATTTGATGATGTTCATTTATATTTTGTGCCGTTGAAAGAGAATCGTCTATGTATGATGTTGTACTTTGATGGATATAATAGTATTTCTCTGTTAAAGTACAAATATTCTTAACACTGGTCATCCCCTTAATATAATCAATTGTGTGTAAAATTTACAAAAATGCATCCTTCACAAGTAGCTTTAGGACATTCTGTTGTTTGTTGAGGAACATAATACAAAATGTGAAGTTGAGGTACATGATACAAAATTTACATGTCATTTGAGCTTGTAGTCTTGTCAGATCTTTTATTAATGAAATAACAAAAAAATAATTTTAAAAGTTACATCCATCTAACAAAATTCTGCTGTACTTGCATTTGAATTTTACAAACTAAAATAAGAAAAGATAGCCTGTACACTAAGCTCCCGCTACAAAATGAAAACTGCTTTTTATTAGGAGAGACTTTAAGCCTTGGATTAGAGGTCTTATTTTATGTTGTGTACTCTGCATTAATTTTGAGATAATCATAACTTAAATCACAGCCCCATGCTAGCCCCAATTTGAATCCCTACCGTATACATCAGCCTGATTATAGAGAGGAAAGAATCAGCAAAATGTACTTTCTAGACAGCTCTAAGTATATAAGCAAACTAATTCACTTCATACCTTGACAAGTAAAGACGAAGCTACTGAATGAGCAATCTTAGGTGCTTCAACTTCGTTATCATCACCATCAACCCTCACCTATGTCCAGTAGAGGTGAACAAAGCTTTAAAAATAAAAAAAGTGATTCTAGAAATTTAGGAAGAATCTGTGCGTTAACAACATTAAAAGGGTGAATAATTTTTATTTTTATAAAGTGGTAACTTTAAAAGGATGCATAATTAGTTGACATGGAAAGTAAATAGGCACGCCAATTACCCTTTAATTTTGCCTCATGATATAAATTTATGAAAAAAAATAAAACAAGGAATTTAAGGATAATAGAATTGAAATAGTAAAATTAATTTTAACCCCAGGAAGCATATGAAGTAAAAAGTATAAATAACATCCTTGATTTGTTTAAATGGACAAGTATTATGAAAAGGAGGGAGTATTAAAGGCGTATGACCAATTGTTACCTCTTGAACTATGTTTAAGATTTTGAACTACAATACTTATTCATCATAATGTGGCACCAGATTGTTAGAATTTGGTTGTAGGGAGTAGGGACATATCCATATATTGATAATTGATACTGACTATTTTTTGCTCTTCTCATCCATCTTCATTATTTTGCTATAATGAAACTTTGAAATAATTCATGTACCATGGGTTACGATAGAACATAAATTCACGTTCTCCATACTTTCTCAGTGTTACAAATGTAAAAGTAGTACGAGCACCTGTATCAAAGTGCATACCATCACTGTTGACGTTGCTCTCCTTCAAAATATCAGCAAGTATGTAACCAAATTCGTATTCACCAACCTGCTCGTGATTACAAGTTATAAGTACATGTCATAAATGCTTAATATATTTGAAAAGATCTATATTTTTACAATTTATATCATCTTCAAAAAATTCTTTTTGAAAGGTTATTTCATTTTCACATATTTTTCTATTAATTTGCACAACCAGCAAAGGAATTATATGAATGAGCCAACTTAGTACAGAATATAATTCTTCAACATACATTCAAATTTGAAGAGTGTTATGTAATAACATGTGTTAGTATCTTTCAGAATAAAAATATGGCAATGAAACTTATAACTTGACCAATTTAGAAATGGACCATGTAAACCGCGCTCCAACTATACAAGGTAAACATTCGCTACTGTTATTTATTACAGGGGATATTTTAGTACAGATTTCTATACAAAGATCAACAACTTCCAACTTTTTCTCTCCAATGACTCTTCAACTATTTGAAAAACCTTCCAAAAAGGCAGCTGTAACAATGTGGAAGAACAATCAAACAAGGAATTGTTTGAAGTGTAGTAACAGATACTATACAAATTCAGTAGAGTAAACAATAGTTAGTCATTTACTTATAACTTAGGTTGGTTCAGTGAAGGAATTAGCACTAGTATAAACAATATCTACCAATAAAAAGAAATATGAACATTCAGAACCATAAAAAATTAACGAGATAGATCAACTTACTTGTAGTGAGTAGCAATGGTACTGATCCCATCAATGGTAAAACCATCATAACTGAATAATGAAAGAACCTTAAATCCATGAAATGATTTTTCCAAAAACTCCAAACTTTCATCACTAACATCCATTCTCTTCAACCTCAACTCCTCAAGAAAAGGGTTCACTTTAACAAAAACATTAAGCCAAGCCTAAATTACAACACCCCAATTCTCTGGAAATAAATTAAAGTCGAAAAATCTTGGTTTCCCTCATCTGGGAATGTTGACTGAGTTAACTCGAATAAATCTACAGAAACTGAGTTAATTAGAAAATCTTGGTTTCTTCAAGGTGGGATTCATTTTTGTAGAGTCAAAAAATCTAAAGCTTATCCAAAAACTGTGCTAGTTATAAAAACTATGTATACAACACACAATCAATTCCAAAATAGAAAAAAAACTACTTTTCAAAATTTGTAAAGGGATGTCACTTCTTTCAACCTTCTCCACAATCACCTAAATAGCAAGAAGAAACAAGAAAATGGGTTGGATAAAAATCATACTATAAATTTTGTAGCACATCTAGAAAGCATTGCAAGAAAATATATTAAAATTATACTGGTATTCTGTTAGGGTACTTACATAACTATATGCCACAACTCTTAAATCATATCGACTCCCGCGGCCTAATCCCCCCATGCGCATCATTGTCTCCATCTCTATTGTCTCTCCTCTTTATAGCAGCAACTGGATCAACACAATGCTTACTTTTACGATCAACACAACCCTCCTCTTTACTTTTACACATAAGTAGATAATGTCAAGCTAATTATATTAAATAAGTTATGAATATTAGTCGATATATTGCAATAATTACCTGTGTCTCCTCCGTTACATTCATTGGTCCATGAAATGTATCCTGAACAACAAAAGCTGCTAAATCTAAAATCTAAAAAAATACAAAAAAATGATGTGTTAACATATTATAAATATGAATAGTAGTTCAAAATTTATTTTTTAAAATTATTGACCTATGTGTCAAAGGAAAACTCTGCGACTGTCTGAAAAACCATGTCGGGGGTCTAGACTGGATTCGATGAAGAGGTGCAAATCAAATCCTGAGACTGCTAAAGAATCTATTATAAGAAAAATAGATAATAAAAACACATAAAAAACATAATGAAGTAATTATTAATACTAACCGCCATATCTCCAAACTTTGTCGAGTCAAAACTCAAACGTAGAGTGCATATCAAGTCTCGAGAGGGCATGTCACAATATGACTGTGGGTTGGGTTCATCAACCCAAGCAGGTGCAATATATGATAAGAAATTATGAGACTCGGGCAAGGATGAACAACCTGGCATGAACGGTGATGGATGAAAAGGCGGCGAATGAACTTGATCATGATGTCCAACTGGGTCATCATCTGCCGCTGCTTCAGCCTCTGGCTCAGGAACCAAAAGTAATGAAACATCTCCTACTCCCTCGTGTATGAAGACACCATATCCACGTCCACGTCCACGTCCTCGACCACATCCTCCTCTACACACAGCTGCATCACCACATCCACATCCACGTCCACATCCTCCCCTCCCTCATCCATACATTCTGAGTGGTTGTTGGTAGTGTTTGTCAGGAACTGCAGGCCCGTGAAAGGCCTAATTTTCCTGGTCAAAATTCCTTCTAATATCATTAGCAATCTTGACTCCATGCTCTCTAAACATTGGATCTGGACTTAACGTCCATTCTAAAACATTATCATACAGTTTCTTAAGGCCTCTACGCATCGCCTCATGTGAAGGCGCAATCGCGACATACCTAGAACCTCCGACAGTGGGGTTGCCCAATAATAACCGACCATGTCACAAATACCACCCCATATATGCATCTAAGTTGGCATCGTAATGTACCTCCACAATTGTAGGCTGCCAATGGATCCACGTATTAACAACCTAATTATTCTCTGTAATAAACTACTGGTTAACTGGAGATTGATCATCACACTTAGCATGGTTAGCTTGCCATAGAGGAGCCTCAGGAATATGTTGTAGAAGATTGAACTGTCGCATAACTCTGTCTGCTGGGTGCCACTCTATAAATTTTAAGCACAACATTGGCACTCGCATCCGCCGCATCACCTGACCAGATATACAGCAAGGAGGTAAAGTATGGAGGATGTCACAATAAGGTGTCCACATAAACTGAATCAACAAAAAATAGTCAATGTTAAAGTAAGCATAAAGAAAGAAAGAGAGAATACAAATCCTATTTAACATTATCTATTTAGCACTCCATGTCACGGATAATTAATAAACTTATTAAATTACTCTCCTACCAACACGTACTTGCAATAAAGCTTCTAGCAGAGTAAAAATATAAGTTTTAATGGTGTAAAATATATATTCACATTGCCACACACGGCACGATACATGAATATATGAACCATCACAACACAATGCAATACACTAAAAATCTGACATCGCACGCCACCATAAATAATAATGTTACTTAATATTACAGAACATTAAGAAAACATACCTGCTCAGACGTCAAACAATCAAGCTGATCACTCATGGGGACTAGGGCATGGTGTACCTCTGTATCGCGCTTAAGCATTTTATCTCGCATCCACTTCCTACCATATGACATCAATGGCTCATCCTCATCAATTTCACCAACCGAACTCGGTTGGAAGGGCAGGACCCTCTCCCAAGTCCATATCTAAAAGTTACATATTAGTTAACGTTAACTAAACTAACGAACAATCGAACTAAAACTAACATTATAAGATAAAGTGTGATACCTGGAGGAGAGGAAGGAATCCTCCAAGTGTGATCCCACCAATAGATATCCGACAAAGACACCAGTAAAGATAGACTAGAACAGCGCTGCCCTAGCTGTAGTTCCCCGTCGAGTCGAGATCAACAACAAAATTCAAGAATCATAAACTCAACGAATTCCTTGATATGTTCAGAAATAGGATAGATCCTAAAATCAACAACATATATAGTCGAGCTAGCCTCCGAACCCTATCATCAGGAGTCTCATCTGCAATAGGATGGTGATGTACCTGCTGCCAAATATACTCGATTAATACACCAATGTTAAGATAGCTAGTCCCTGTAAAATTATCCGGTGCAGGAGTGAATCCAGTGTGAACTTGTAACATCATAGCCCAATCAGAATTACGATGTATTAGATTTAGAAATACCACAAGATTTTCCTCAACACGTAATCCAAACAAAACTTGGACATCTTGCAAGGTCAAAGTGACCTCTCCAAGGGGTAGGTGGAAAGTGTGCGTCTCTGGTCTCCACCGCTCAATCATAGCCATGATAATACTATGGTCAGGCTGTATTTTTCCTACCTTAACAACATCCCATAACCCCGCCCTGAAAATATATACTATGATGCACTGATGGGGCGGTTATCAAAAAATGTCCAGGCCACGCCACATATTTTTGATTTTGCATCCGGATTACAATCAATATGTTCATCCCACAATTTTTGTGATCTGTGTATCTCTTGTAATATGAGTAATGAATGATCAATGGGCCCAGGATGCAATGTCTGCTGCATTATAAATACGTGCACACTAAATTCCATTAACGTATCTTTATATTATATTAAAATTTCATTACCACTATGGTCAATCAAGATAAATGAAGAAAGGTGACAAAACTGATGATGTTAACGTTGAATTCATTAGTATTTCCATCTTTGAAAGTTGAAACATAATGGATTGATTGTCATTCTTGAATTCATTTGCATTTCCCATGAAAATTCCTTAACATATTAAAATAGAAGTGTAGAAACAGGCAAAATAATAGTCAACACTAATTGGCAATTCCTTCTTAATTTAATACTATTTTCAAACACCTAAAATTCACGAAAAGTTTAGCATCAATTTGTTAAAACCCTTTACTCTCCTCTTTAACCCCAATTTACAGCAAATCTTTTAAGAGCATGAGTTTTTGTCAATCTGTCTGCCTCACATTTTCCACAAATTATCTACGCTACAACAATTCTAACCTTATAAATCACATCCAAAAATTTCACTTTTAAATAGATACACCTAATAAACTTCAAATCTATCAAAAATACACCTTTAACATAATTAAAAAATAACAACATACATACAACCACGTTACTATCCTTTTTTTATTTTGAATATACAACAAAGAGAATATAAAAAAATACACGTTTAACATAATTAAAAAATTAAATTTCAAATACCAATAGAGTAAAACTAACCCTTTTTCAATACTTTTATACCACTTAACCGACAAAACAATAATCAAATTCTGGATCGTCAAAGGGCTACCACCGTCGAACTTTTTTTCAAAAAATACAAACAACGGGGATCATCACAGACAAAGTAGGGGACCAAAATATGATTTTTTTAAGAGAGATGAAAAGGAGGGAGCATCGATTTTTTCTTTAAAGAGAGGATTGAAATGAGTATGAAGATGAATAGTGAAAAGATAAAGAGATGCCAGCCGTAAAAAGATAAGAGAAAATGTGCACTTAATAAGTGCACAATCTATTTAAAATACATTGTGCACTTATTAAGTGCACAATCCCTAAAAAATGGATTGTGAACTTATTTAGTGCACAATCCATAAAAAAATGGATTGTGAACTTATTTAGTGCACAATCCATAAAAAAATAGATTTTGCACTTATTAAAAAGTGCACAATCTAAGTTTGACCTTTACTGACTCCGTGAACGGATTTGCCGTTAAAATATCAAGGCATTGTACACTTATTAAGTGCACAAAGCCTATTTGGGTGCTTTTTTTATATGGCATAGAATGGTACTTCTTTTAGTTGGAGGACATACTTTTGTTCCGGACTCTTGATCGAAGAAGATTGTGGGATGGCGTGGCGTTACTGGTAACGAATCAATTTGGATAGGATTAAAAAAATAGCTTTTTAGCTTAAGTGATTAAAAACTTAAAATAAGTGCTTATAAATTAAGCAGATAAGTGTTTGGATAAAAATGCTGAAACTGAAAAAAAGTTATTGATGTGTTTGATAAACAAATGATGTTCAACACTTTTTTGTTGTAAAAATGACTTAAATATTCTTAAAGTTGTTAACACCATAAATAAGGTAAATTATTTATAATTTTTAAATCTAAAATAAATTTTTTGAACAAACCTCTAATGTAATGAAGGATTATATGAAAACAAAGAAGAAAGATGTAGAGGGAATTGGAGGGAAAGATGAAGCGAAGCGGCAAAGAGAAAAAGAAAAAATATATATATATTAAAGACTATAAGTTTAGGATATTGTTGGAATTGAAGGAAAATATAAGAGATAAAGATGTAAATATTTTGATCAAATTTAAAAGAATTTTAACCTAAAAAGTAAAAAGTTGAGATACCCAATTTCTCACTTTTTGATTTTTTTAATCAGCTTTTAACTTTTTTTAAATATTTTTTTATTTTATCGAACACCTTAAAAAGCTAAAAAAAAGTGATTAAAAGCTAATTTAACCAAATTTTAATCCTATTCAAACGGGCTCTAATTGTCCTCAGGAATTTCAATGCAGTAATAGAGCCCAAGGAAATCTATTCAAGAGATGAATGGCAAAGATATCTGAGAATTCTTACGGAAGATCGGCTTAGAGGAGCTCAAGTTTTGTGTGGAGGAAATACACATAGAGAAACCACACCATTCACAGCAAGATATATAGAATTATAGTAAATGTTGGGTGGATGCAAAAGTGGCTTCGTATTGAGGACCTGGAGCTAGAATTCTAATTTTTAGATTATTTCCCCTAATGTGTCATTATTGGGGATGCACCAAATACAAGAGCAAACCCTTTAGCTTCTTTAATCATCTGGCAACTCATCCAAATTCCTTATAAAAACAATTTTGAAGACGGCTAAACACATGCATTGCCTGAAAAGCTAAAATTTAAAAAAGCTGAAATTTGCTTTTTATAAGCCTCTTTTTAAAAGCACTTCATTGGTTACTTATTTTTTTAGGGCTTATAAGTCATTGTGTTTTAACCCACTAAGGGATCGTTTGGTAGAGTGTATTGAATTATTAATTCATTCATTAGTTTAATGTGTATTAATAGTACCTTATTTGGTATACCTTTTTATCATATATATAACTAATGCAAACATTAGTTATACACTCTATTGTGTATTAAGGTGTGGATTACTAATACCTCAAAATCAATGACATTAGTAATGCAATGATCTAATGCATGCATTAACATGCTTAAAGACCCTATTACCCCTCAAAAAAATTTCCGCATCCTTTCCAACATATATATTGAGGGTATTATGTAAGAAAAAATGTTTTTTAGAAATTATGTAATTCATGTTTTTTTTAATACATCAAATCAAATACTACATAAGAAAAATATAAGCATAACTAATGCAAGCATAACTAACACAAGCATTACTAATACATCATATTTTGCATTATTCTTATACACTCTACCAAACGATCCCTAAAAGATATTTTTATCACTCAAAAATTTTTATTTTTTTATTTTTTTTTAAAAAGAGGAACTTGTGTAAGTACTTTTTATCAGTTTTTCTTGGCATAAGAAAATATCATGACAAAATAGCATTTCTTTCGTTTGGCTTTAATTTATCACTTTTTGACATGATACACTCATTAAAAAAATAATATGATTATTTTACCTTACCATCTCTACTAATTGATGTTTTAGGACCCATTTGATCATAAATTTTTTAAGTAATTTTTTGGAAAAAAATTGACAAATAATGTTTGGCCATATAATTTGTACTATTTGATAACTATTTTTGGTAAATAGTTCAAATTCTCAAATACTAGAAAAAAAATAGTATTTGAACCAAATTTTATTTTTTGGGAACGTTTACAAGTGAAATATATTTCCTAAATATTATGATCAAACACATGGTGAAACTAAGAGTAAAATAAGTTTTTTTTTAAATTTTTTCTTAACATATTAAAATAATAAGTAAAAATAAAAATTTGATTAGAATAATAATGAGAAGTAAAAGCAAAACTAAAGAGAGAGTGCTTTTGCTTAGAATCCATAGGTAGTAATGAACACATAAACCCATTATAGGTCTTGCATATGCTGACTAATATTTGGAAAAGTAATTTTTTCAAGTTATTTTCTATGCGTTTTGTATGAAAATGCATTACATATAGGGGTAAGACCACACATCATTTCTCTCAAATTCCACTTGTTTTCTCTCAAATTCCACTTGTTTTTAATATGTTATTATTGTCGCATTACCATAGAACTTTTGTTTAGGAGAAATCTGAGAGAGTTTATCTGTGCTTATTTTACTTAGTGGGTGTTTGAATGAGTTTATTTTAAGTTAAAAATTGCTAATGATATTTGTAATTCTTAATACTTATATTAATTGAATATTTTCACTTTTTGTATTCATGATGAACTTAACTCTAGCTATATTAGTACTTCTTTTGTATGGAACTTCTAATTTATGAAATATGAATTTTTATATATTATTCTCCTTTTTTAATATATTCTTCTAAATTTGGACAATTATTATTGTGCAACATATTAATTTCTCTAATAAAAAATAACTCACCAACCAAAATATATGGAGAATACTCATTGAAGATATACAACTTCATGGACGATTAGTGAACGATCCTTCTATATTTCACGACAAAACATTCGTACTCACCAATATTTTAATAGTGATAGTCATTACTCAATCAACGAGTAATATATTTTTTAATTAAGAGTCTTTTTTATCAAGCAAATAGTATCATTTGTGATCAACTATTTATCTATTAATGTAATTATAATGATTAGTAACATATATAT